>NC_079890.1:3158666-3170526 GCF_024868665.1 Triplophysa rosa
GAACTCACCAGACAAATAACACGAATGACAATGAACCAGCACGGGACAGAAAACACAAGGGCATTATAAAGGGGATAAATCAAGAGGGGAACAGGTGAAGGGAATGAAACAATAAACGAGGAATAACGAGGAGATGAGTGGGCGGGAACAGAGACGACCGGAGAGAGTATGGCAAGCCAAAAGGGCCAAAATTACCTCCCTCCACATGAAACATGGGGTTCCGTCATGGTTCTGCCTCTCTTGTCATGTCTTTCTTGGTCTCGTGGCAGAACCATGACAGCGTGTAAACATTTTAGCAAAGCTTCTTGTTATTCCATGTCTCTGCTTCACCTGTTGATGCTGATAGAAAAATGCTGGGTCATTTAGTAAAACAGTTGAGACGAGTTCAAGAGACCTTTTAGATGTTTAATATCAAAAGGATGCAAAATGGGATGGGAAAATAGAGATGTCTGTTCAAACCTGGCTTTTATATGATTAAAAAAGCACAAATTAATTTTCTGTAATGTTTTCATTTGTTCAAATCTGAAGATACAGTAACTTTCGGATCAACAGGAACTTATATATATACACAGTATCTTACATTTAAAAAAGAAACCTATATATGAAAATAAACCTGAGATCTGAATATCAAACCTGGCACAAGAGTTTAAAGCTGAAAGACAATAATCAGACAATTATAGAAATGCATTCAGTTGTAGTTTAATTTGATGATCATTGAACATTTGTGTGAAAAATTAATCATATTTTGTAGACAATTCAATTTGTAATCATTTCAGATTTTGAGAGATAATATTGGGGTGATATTTTCCACAAATATTTATTATTCTACAAAACTTTGATTTTATGTAGTATTTTACAGTATGTGTGTAAATTCATTTGTTGTAATGAACAGGCGAGATGATCAGTGGAGCTGAATTTTTACCTTCATTATTAAGACATGGGCTAAAGTATGGAAAGAGTTTCTCAGTGAAAGTTTGACCAGTGAAAGAGTAGATATGAGATCTGTTGACCACATCATAAAAACAGACCAGACCCTCCTCATAATCCACAAACACCCCCACCTTCTGTGGACTCACTCTCAGACACAGAGAGACACGGGGACCAGCACAGGCACAATAATCATTCTCATCCCTCAGCATCACAGAACAGTATCCATACTGAGGACTCATTGTGATCATTCCCTTCCTGTTAAAAGATTCTCTGACCACTCCTAAATCCCATTCAGTTTTCTCCTTCACCTGAACCTCAAAATAAAATCTCCCTGAGGAGAATCCCTCTTTTCCCAGAACACAGACACATTTATCAAATCTCTCTGGATTATCTGGGAGTTCATGTCTAATGTCTCCAGGTTATCTGTCTGCTGGGTCCTGGAATGGCTGGTTCATTCTGTCATGAATTGGTGAGGTGCAAGGACAGAGGACCCAAATGCAGACAGCGGGTAAGGGGTAAACAAGACATTTTAATAATAAAACAAAAGAAAAACCCATGAGGGGGTAACATAATAAAACAAGGGAAGATCACGACATGACAAGACAGGACTAAGACTAACTACACTGAAACCAGACTGGAGATAACATAAACAAGGACTACAATTAACTAAACTAGATTTGACAGGGAACAAGAACTCACCAGACAAATAACACGAATGACAATGAACCAGCACGGGACAGAAAACACAAGGGCATTATAAAGGGGATAAATCAAGAGGGGAACAGGTGAAGGGAATGAAACAATAAACGAGGAATAACGAGGAGATGAGTGGGCGGGAACAGAGACGACCGGAGAGAGTATGGCAAGCCAAAAGGGCCAAAATTACCTCCCTCCACATGAAACATGGGGTTCCGTCATGGTTCTGCCTCTCTTGTCATGTCTTTCTTGGTCTCGTGGCAGAACCATGACAGCGTGTAAACATTTTAGCAAAGCTTCTTGTTATTCCATGTCTCTGCTTCACCTGTTGATGCTGATAGAAAAATGCTGGGTCATTTAGTAAAACAGTTGAGACGAGTTCAAGAGACCTTTTAGATGTTTAATATCAAAAGGATGCAAAATGGGATGGGAAAATAGAGATGTCTGTTCAAACCTGGCTTTTATATGATTAAAAAAGCACAAATTAATTATCTGTAATGTTTTCATTTGTTCAAATCTGAAGATACAGTAACTTTCGGATCAACAGGAACTTATATATATACACAGTATCTTACATTTAAAAAAGAAACCTATATATGAAAATAAACCTGAGATCTGAATATCAAACCTGGCACAAGAATTTAAAGCTGAAAGACAATAATCAGACAGTTATAGAAATGTATTCAGTTGTAGTTTAATTTGGTGATCATTGAACATTTGTGTGAAAATATTAATCATATTTTGTAGACAATTCAATTTGTAATCATTTCAGATTTTGAGAGATAATATTGGGGTGATATTTTCCACAAATATTTATTATTCTACAAAACTTTGATTTTATGTAGTATTTTACAGTATGTGTGTAAATTCATTTGTTGTAATGAACAGGTGAGATGATCAGTGGGGCTGAATTTTTACCTTCATTATTAAGCCATGGGCTGAAGTATGGAAAGAGTTTCTCAGTGAAAGTTTGACCAGTGAAAGAGTAGATATGAGATCTGTTGTCCACATCATAAAAACAGACCAGACCCTCCTCATAATCCACAAACACCCCCACCTTCTGTGGACTCACTCTCAAACACAGAGAGACAAAGGGAACAACACAGGCACAATAATCATTCTCATCCCTCAGAAACACAGAACAGTAACCATACTGAGGACTCAATGTGATCATTCCCTTCCTGTTAAAAGATTCTCTGACCACTCCTAAATCCCATTCAGTTTTCTCCTTCACCTGAACCTCAAAATAAAATCTCCCTGAGGAGAATCCCTCTTTTCCCAGAACACAGACACATTTATCAAATCTCTCTGGATTATCTGGGAGTTCATGTCTAATGTCTCCAGGTTTCACTTGTTTTCCATCTTCAGACAGGATGAGTTCTGGATGAGCTGTATCAGGATCCAGAGTCACATCCACTGAGAGAGAGATCAGAGAATATGAATCGATATAAAGATGTTGATGTGGTTATAACTGTAGAGGTGAGTATGTGTATGTCAAGTATTATTGTTAGTGAATGTGAGAGAACAGAGAAGATCACACATTGTACCTGCATACTGCTGCATCTTCCTCAACACTGTCAACACAAATCACAATAACACATCATGAATAAATTAACTAAGAAACCTATAACCAATGACAGATAACAAGGATTTGTAACTATATTTCTATAGCAGATGTTTATGGTCAAACTCACTCAAACAGTACATCTCAGAGGACGTCAACTCAGTCTCGAGAGGAGTCTCAGAGGTGTGAGTGTAGTATCTTCATACTGATCTCAGACCAGTTCTTGGTGTGTGGAGGTCTGTACAGGGATGAGTCAATCTACAGCAGGAGAGACAGAGCATGTGTGTTAGCTGCACAATATGTGTCTGCCTGTCACAACATAAGAGAAAACAATGAATCTGCCCGACCCGATGCTTCCAATATATGTCCATAACATTATATTATTATATCCCTTTATTCTGCTACTTAAATGTTTATTTTGCTTTGGTAAATCTTTGTTTAAACTATACTCTATTTCTCTTTTTATATATTTACATATATTAAACCACTTTAAAGCAACAACGAGCCGTTGTTGCTTTAAGTTGCACTACATACAGTACATCACACTTTATTAGGGCCTCTATTGTTCTTGTTAGTATTATTATTATTCTTAACCAATGGTAGCCCTATGAACCATACGTATGAAAATGGTGGTACTCATGAGTCATGTGACCAAGTATGGGGTCTCTCAAAAATGCACTTTTCAAACGGCTGTAACTTTTGTACCCATTGATGTACAAAAATTCTACTCGGCACACGTCACGCACTCTTCACACTCATGGCATTCCATGCCTTACACTATGACTCCACCCATTACAGTAGCGGCAGTCTTGAAAAGTACAGTATTGTGTTTTTTCGCTTCTAGTCCTAGAAATTGTGAATGATTGAGAGACGATCTTTAGACAGAGCCGCATATAAGAGATGCTCCGGAATGGATATTTTCACTGTTGCTCAAACGTTACGACGCTGCAAACTTTTCAAAGTTGACCCAAAAATGGATCTTAGGCCGTATCTCAAACATTTATTGATCTATCGGTAAGAAACTTGGTACGCTTCATCGACACCTCAGACTGGGGGTCCTTGTCAAAATGTGGAACAGCGCCACCTATAGGTCGCGAGATTTGAAAAATGTTTTTTTTGCTCGTAACTTTTGAAATGTTTGTCAGAAAACCGAGATCTCGGTGTCTACGGATTCCTTGTGTCATGCCGGATCGTGCGATTACGATTCTGTCACGATTGGATGATCGGCCTGTCCGCCATTTTGTAGAGACACTGACCTGTAGGAGGTAGAGATGATGGTTAGTGTGTGAGAGCTGCTCCAGCTCACTGTCTCTCCACTTCAGCTCAGTGATCTCCTGCTCCAGATCTTTAATGAGATCTTCATCCTGTTTCTCTGCTGCTTTCTGCTGCTCGTCCATCATCTCCAGCAGCTCAGTCTGACGTCTCTCAATGGATCTGATCAGAGCGCTGAACACCTCAACACTAGCTGCTTTCTCCTCATCCGTGCTTCTCTGAAACAACACGCTTGACATTCTCATTCATCATCTTTATTTATAACACAAACATCTTCAACTCACTTTTCTGAGTTCGGCTGAGTGTTTGATGTCTTGAATCTTCTTGATTCTCTCCTGGATCATCTGCTGAACGTCTGTCTGTGTCTTCTTCAGTTGAGTCTGCAGACAGACAGCAACACACAGACACGTTTTATCACAGGTAAACAGGTTATTAAATCATGTTTTAATGTTGTTATTAACTCAAACCTTCTTGTCTTTACTCATCTCCTCTAGAGGAACAGTGTTGTGAGTCTTGTGGTCTCCATCGGTACAAAACACACACACACACGTCTGATCATCTCTACAGAAGAGCTCCAGAGGTCTCTCGTGTTTCTGACATATATAGTCCTTTATATTCTCCACAGGATCCATCAGTTTGTGTTTCTTGAAGTTTGGGACTCTCTGATGAGGCTCCAGGTGAGTTTCACAGTAAGATGCCTGACACACCAGACAGGACTTCAGGGCTTTCAGCTTTCTTTCATCACAGATGTCACAGAGAACTTCAGATCTTGTCAGACTGAACTTTTCCTTAAAGTGCAGCGCAAGCTGTTTAAGTGTGGTGTTGATCTTGAGGTCTGGTCTTTTACTGAAGGTTTCTTTACACATAGGACACGAGCAGATGAGACTGATGTCCCAGCACTGTTTCAGACAGCTCCTGCAGAAGTTGTGTCCACATGGAGTGCTGACTGGATCACTGAACACATCCAGACACACAGAACACTGAAGCTCCTCCGTCAGACAAACACAGGACAAAGACAGAACTGAGAAACACAGAGAAATCATGAATGTTTATCACAGACAGATTCTTCATTTTAATAATGCAATAAGACTGTAAACATGAGATGTGTTCCTGTTGCTCAGTGGTTAGAGGACGGCGCTTACATTGAGGATCACTCATACTGCGTCTCCTCGTCCTTCTTGGTTTTGGTGATGTTGGTTCTGCCATTGCACGTCTTCTCTTTAAATCATTTTAGAAAAGAGTAACAACACAAATCACATTTCACAGTATCACATCAAACAGATTTAACTACAGTATATGCCATAATTCAGAGCATAAAACACATTTTAAAAAAGTGTTTGCAAAAAATGTTTCTTATTCTGTCTGTAGTTCACACACTTCCTGTTTCTTTAAGTCTGTTAGTCGTGTGACACAATAACAACAAACACTAAACTTTAGAAGAGCTTACAAGTTACAATAAAACAGTCTACAGTATGCTTAATAAAATTCTGTTAACATTTCAGTGTAGATTAAACTAGTTTAACTAGTTTAACTCGTGTATTAATCTGGTTTCGTCTAATGTGCTCTCGACACACACCCCACTGAACAAAACACCAACATTACAAACTTGTTCAGAGGAATTTTTCATATATTTCATCATGTTACCTGTGAATGAGTCAGCTGTGATCATGTACGTCTTTAAAAGTCTCAGATATCTTGCTTTTGAAGAAATAAAGTGTTTAAAGACTTGCAGATTGTTATTCGTCAGTTTAGTTTCATTTTCACTGAAAGGTCTCGCTCACCTGTGGTGATGTCATACTGTAGCTCCTCCCACATTTTCACTTGTGTGGAGCTGCTGCAAATGTAAATGTGGATCTGTATGAGGTGTGTTTAGTATGTGTTAATCTTATATACAATTCCCATGATGCCACAGCGTTGCACAGCTTCTGGTGAGAAATATGACAAATAGTTTCAAATGAAAAGCTCTCTTTCTCTCCCCTCATCCTGATCCTATTTACATTATTTCTTTACTTTTTTGTGTTTAGAATCACTGTAGGCACAACATTGCACAGCTTCTGGTTGTAAAAACCACATAGAAATATGACACATAGCAGGGCTGTAGTCAAGTCATTTTTTTTAGTTAAATACTAATATTAAATACTAAATCTAGCCATTTTATACTCTTAGGGGTGGATTTCCGGACAGGGATTAGTTTTAGCCAGGACTAGGCCTTAGTTAAATTAAGATATTTAAGTCGTTTTTAAATACATACTTTACAAAAAAGCCTCACTGGTGTGCATCGTAAGACAACACAATCGCACTGATATATTTTAAGTATTGTTGTCGATCAAGACACCTCTAACATTTAAATTAATCTGGGACTAAGTTTAAGGCCTGTCCGGGAAACCGCCCCTTAGTGTATAAAGTAAGTTTCATATAACTTTCTGAATTAAATGTGTTTGGATTTGTAAAAATGTGTAATTCATTTGTCTATTGCTATGTTTAGCATCATGAATTGGCTGAAAAGAAATGAACAGACTTTTGACTTCTTGAAACTGTTTGTCATTTGACAACCTGCAGTTACTCTCCTAAGCACCAGATGGCGCTGCTGAATCATGCGCTTGTTTGCTCCGATGACCTCAGTCGTAAAATGTAAATGTGTTTTGCAGAAATATAAACATTTGTACAGTGTAGGAATATAAGCATATTATAATAAAAAATGAACAAATTAAGCAATTGTACATTCCACGCGTTTTATTTTATGTGCAAAACATGTAAGAGTGCACGCTAGTGGTTCAAATGTGTCTATGGTTCAAATAGCAAAAAAACATTCTGAATACAGAGAGACATTTTCAGACAAATATATTTTTCATTTTGCAGATTCCATTTGAAATGTGCCAGATTTGTTCTTATTTCAACAGTCAAAAATACTGGAGTATTTCTATTGATAGGTTATTATGGACACAATTATTTAATGGACACCAGCTATGTAGGAACACACAAGTGCAAAAAAAAAACCACACATTTGAACATTTTTCCTGTACAAAAATATGATTACACAAAACAATCAATCATCTAAAGGAAATGAACAACAAAACAACAAAAGTAAAATAGGTGAGACATCATGAAAATCAACATTCGTGATGAAGTGTGAGGGCTTTTTGTGGCTGATGATTAAAGTGAGATATTTTAATAAAGAAAAGGAAGAAAATATAACTTTTATCATTTGTCAAATCAGGATGCTTGATTCCCTTGGAAACTGGGAGCAAACTGAAATTTAATGACATGTTAATTATGTGATTGGCCAAGCTCAAAAATGGGTGACATCCAAGGAGCCAGACCTACTTTTGGACTTCAATGTCACCTAGGCCGCACTAAAGGGTTTTCTCTGTTGGCTGTTTCTTTCAGACAGTCTACAATCTTTATCATGTCATCCTTGTAACTTTGTGCATCGTGCCACAATCCACCTCTCTGGTACTTTTTTACCAAATCATTTGATTTAAAAATAGCTAAGCTTGAGGTCTCACCTGATTCCAAATGATGAACCATTTGATCCGTGACGTTCAAAATGAGCTGCACTAAAGCTTGAATGAGATGGAAAACATATATAGCCTACTTGCTTAGATGTCTCGAACTGTTGAAAAAATCATGAATAAAAAAACGTTAATAAATTCTTTATGTTCATCTCATTATAGTATTCGGTAAAAATCCGAAGTAAAATGATTTAGATAAAAGAACAGACCAAAATTCAAGTTGTAAAATCTTACCCTTCATCGTCACTCTCAAGAGATTTGTGGTTATTCAATATGGTGCCTCAAAGTGATAATTTACCCTAAAATGAAAATTCTGTCATCAATTACTCACCCTCTTGTATTTCAAACCTGTGTGACTTTCTTTCTTCTGCAGAACACAAAAGAAGATATTTTGAAGAATGTTGGTATTATGAGGAAATTATCACCACTGACCCGACATTGACTTCAGGTGAGACCTTACTTTCATTTACCCGAATATTAGCAAACTACTGAAAAACAAGTAAACCAGGTTTACAGATGGTGTAAAACTAGCTAAATATAAAAAAGCATGTTTTGTTGTACAGGTGGCAGGTACATCTGGGACAATCCTCAATATAGTGGATGTATGTATTTGACTACAAGTAGCCTCAAGACATCCAAATACTTCAGTTTGTCACATACGCTGAAAAAACATAACTTTGGACTAACTTAAAGAAACAATGTAATACTGTAACTGAACATGAATCATTCACTTGAATAGATTATATTAATTGAACATGATTTATTCTCATTACTGTAAATTATTTTGAAGCTGAATGGACACAAGCTGTTTTAGTTAAACTATTAAGGAGATTCACATCATCATTTTTTTATTAAAGTAAAAATTATTTTCTTTACTTTTACATGTGCAAAGCTCATATAGACCAATTTGGAGTCGACGTCACGATAACGTCACTGCCAGCTGCGCGTGCATACTGGTGGCAGAAAAACAGTGGAAACAAAGCAATGAACGAAACGTAGGAGACAATTCCTTCAAAAATGTGTTTTAGTGTTATTGAATATCAGAATAGGAATGGCAAAAATTATGGTGTTATTTCCTATGGAATTCCGTTGTTGAATATGACATTTTAAGCTAAACAAGCCATTAAACGAACAGGCTGGACTGAATAAATCATTTGGAATACTCGTTTCTCTGTGTTTATTTTATTTCAGGTAAGGTTTTCTATACAGTTTATCACACACAAATGCAAAATGAATTATGTAACGTTAGTTATATAAGAACAATAATTTAGATGCTTTCTGCCACCAGTTCAGCTCCGCCCACAGACTGTTAGCAAACAAAAGATTGGTCTATATAGGGTAGATACAGTGGAGTCAGCTATAATGAAACAGCCAATTAAACTTTTAAAAAATTAGTTGAAGTCATTTTAACATATTATTTTGATACGTTGCTATAACTTGTAAGCAACCAAGTGTGATGTTACATGTGACATTAATAAACTCTGTGGTAACCAGCACATGGATCATGGAATGACTTGAAAGAAGATGGGCTCATAATTAAAACCCACCAAACCAATATGACTTTTATGCCATTATGGTATATATACACATAGCTTAATATATCGAATTATCATAATACAAAATAACACTTTCTGAAAAGTTAAAAATAATAAGAGTCACATTTTTTAATACTATTGGCGGTGGTATTTTGAGAGAAAAATTAAGTGACTAGATGATGAAATTTGTAGGCCTACTCTTGCAAACAATTTTGTGCTCTAGTAATTTCATTTTTGGTGTTTATAGATATTAATGGTGATGATAAAGGGCACACACACAGCACATAATAAATGAGATCACACAGTAAAATTGCCAGTGTTAAAAAAAGGTCAAATTAACACGCACCGTGTATATATAATTCACACTCTGGTGTGGATTATATAAACACTGTGAGTGTTAATTTGACCTTTTTAACACTGGCGATTTTGCTGTGCAGTTGATCACAACAGAGCATCAATTTAAGCTTTTAAAGAAGCTAACGTGATTACGTTTAACGTGAAATTATTATTATAAGCACGCGCCTGCATGTACACGTGTGTGTGTTGCGCAGGAGTCGAAGCGGAGGTCTGATTAGATGATTACTAGCGGAAACAGCACTACGTTATCGATCTTTATCCCACTTCCGTAAGTCTACAGGTCTATTGCTTAATAATGCAGGCTCGTGATTGTTGAATTAATACTTTAAATAAAGTTGATTAGAACTGAACAAAAAGTCATGGTTGATTTCTGGATGCCAGATCTATTGTCTATGATCTAGATATTGTGAGGACTGAAGGTTCAGCGTGAACATCAAGGGTACAGGAGGTGATGTGTCCTCACAGTTAACTCTCATCCTGCTGCTGCTGATAATACTGCCCTACATCATCTCATGACATTCATTTGTGAAATCAGGACATTACAGTTTACTCCATGAGAGATCTGAGAGGAGAACAGAAGATGTGTTCACGATCTCGATCTGGAGCATGTGTCATGAACTGGTGAGGTGCAAGGACAGAGGACCCAAACGCAGACAGCGGGTAAGGGGTTAACAAGACATTTTAATAAAACAAAACAAAACAAAACAAAAACCCATGAGGGGGTAACATAATAGAACAAGGGAAGATCACGACATGACAAGACAGGACTAAGGCTAACTACACTGAAACCAGACTGGAGATAACAAACAAGGACTACAATTAACTAAACTAGACTTGACAGGGAACAAGAACTCACCAGACAAATAACACGAATGACAATGAACCAGCACAGAACAGAAAACACAAGGGCATTATAAAGGGGATAAATCAAGAGGGGAACAGGTGAAGGGCATGAAACAATAAACGTGCAATAACGAGGAGATGAGAGGGCGGGAACAGAGACGAGACCGGAGAGAGTATGGCAAGCCAAAAGGGCCAAAATTAACTCCCTCCACATGAAACATGGGGTTCCGTCATGGTTCTGCCTCTCTTGTCATGTCTTTCTTGGTCTCGTGGCAGAACCGTGACAGAAGCCCCTCCTTAAGGAGCGGCAACCTGACGCTCCTCAAGGCAACTAACAGGACTAGACAGACAACGACACAGACAAAAAAAAGGCAACATGATAAATACAATACAAAAACACAAGAGTCCGAGGAGGAAGTCCAGACAAAGGCAAAACAGGGGAACATAAAAGTCCACACAAGGACACGGACTGGATTGCCGGCTGACACGGACAGGATTGCTGGCTGGATTGCCGGCTGCACCGGACTGGATGACTGGCTGGAGAGCCAGGGGATCTGTGGTGGGACAGGACACCGGCAGCCTCTACCCTGGAGGGGAATCCGACGGCCTCGACCCTGGAAAGGAGCCCGGCGGCCTCGACCCTGGACGGCAGCCCGGCGGCCCCGACCCTGGACGGGAGCCCGGCGGCCACGACCCTGGAGGGAAGTCCGGCGGCTCCGACCCTGGAGGGAAGTCCGGCGGCTCCGACCCTGGAGGGGAACCCGGTGGCATCAACCACCCCGCACGATCCTCTGTCTGCTGGGTCCTGGAATGGCTGGTTCATTCTGTCATGAATTGGTGAGGTGCAAGGACAGAGGACCCAAATGCAGACAGCGGGTAAGGGGTTAACAAGACATTTTAATAATAAAACAAAACAAAAACCCACGAGGGTGTAACATAATAAAACAAGGGAAGATCACGACATGACAAGACAGGACTAAGACTAACTACACTGAAACCAGACTGGAGATATAAACAAGGACTACAATTAACTAAACTAGACTTGACAGGGAACAAGAACTCACCAGACAAATAACACGAATGACAATGAACCAGCACAGAACAGAAAACACAAGGGCATTATAAAGGGGATAAATCAAGAGGGGAACAGG
>NC_079890.1:3471159-3606122 GCF_024868665.1 Triplophysa rosa
AAATGCTGAGAGCACCAGTCACTACTCTTTTATTTATTATTGTTTTAATATTTTCAATTTGAAGAAGGTGACTTTGACACATTCGTTATACTGTTAACATGTTAACATGATGTCTTAAAGGGACAGTTGATACAAAAATAAACGTTGTGTCATCATTCATTCGCTCTGATGTAGTTGACTGATGACTCTGTGAAACACAAAAGTAGATATTTTGAGAAATGTCTCAGTGGTTTTGTTCATAGAACGGAAGTCAATGGGGTCCAAAGTTGGTTGAAAATTTTGGACAGAATTTTCTTTTTCAGGCGAACAATCCCCTTTAAGGTGGTTTAACCAAGTTTTTTTTACCAAACTTGTGTGTTTGTAAAAAAAATGATCTGGGTGCCATTTGTCCCCAACAGCCCCAGTGATGAGGATTCTTACGTCACTTCCATCTTGCTGCTTCATTTAAAGCGATTACTCAGGCCTGACATAGCCGGCCTTTACTCATAAACTGACAAAGCCTTGCGGCAGTTTTCCTCAAACCCCTCGTCTCCCCTGTTGTTTGTGGTTGAGTTGGATCCTTTTGTAACCAATCCCATCCCATCTCATCCCGGGCACCAGAAATTGGCACGGCTGGGATTTTACCCACTGACCTCCCTGCAAAAGCAGCGCACCTTAGCTTTGCTCATTACCGGCACAATTCACGGCCGCTGGACCGCCGCTCATTTCCATCGGCGACCATTTCCTTCGCTGAACTTATTCACGTAACACGTTCAAAACCGACGCAGCACGACAAAGGTAACCGCTGATACACACTCGTAAATATCGACCGAGCCTGTGCTTTTTCGCACCTATTGTTTATTATTTAAGCGACAGGCACGGGCTTCCCCTATTCTCGCCATTTGACAAGCTGAGAATAGTCAGACGCGGTTATTCAGAGAGGCTTATACAGCATCCGAAGTGTTCTGACGGCGGGAGGGGCAGAGCACGGAGGCAGCGTGGATTAGGAGGGCCCGGGTGGGAAGGGGGAGGGAGTGGTGCATTGTGGGGGAGCAGCCCCAGCTGTCCTGCCGCTGCGCTCGGCTTTGCTGCATGCTTCTTCTCCAGCCGTCTGGCAGGCAGCCAATGGGAGGAGGCGAATCAGTGGCACTCGAGTTCAGTGTGTCAGTCTGCGAAGGGATGGGCTAATACAAACACACACTCTGCACCACTGCAGCACTGCCCTACTTTACCTTTCCCACTACCTCACCGATGCGTGTTTGAACGAACCGTTGCTTTCGGAATCGAATTATTTTCACAAACGGATGCCGTTTGGTTCATGATTTCCAGTCGTGACAGACGAAGGGTTTTACTGCAGTCATAAGCTGCAGTGACGCGAAGCCGTAAAAAACGTACTCAATTACGCACCCGTACTCACAGCGCAGTGCGAGAGGGAGGGGTGTGGTGGTTATGTAGCGTTCAATAAATCGCAAAATACACAAATGTGGACCGCGACCGCGAGCGCAATGCAAAACACAAACACATGCACACAAAGAGCTCATAGAAGAAAATGGTGATCTCAGAGTCGGTCATCTCGAACGTTTCCTGTGACCTCTGGTACTGCTCTAGTTTCTGCCCGTGCCACCCCCCTCTCTCTATTTTTTCCGTTCAGACGGCAGGGACCGGCGGCTAGCTTATTCACTAGCTCGCGGGCGTGCTGCACTCAGACAGGTCTGGGTCATGCCAAGCTAAGCCCCTCTTCCTCTCATTAAAGAGCAGCCGGGTAATCGCGGTTAAGCAGCTGCTTGACTCGTAATGCAGAACAGCAAACATCACGGGCGTTCAAGCCACCTCTTACAGACGCCAAAGGTGGATGTGCAGGAAGACATCAGGTCCCACTTTGCGCTTTGACAATTATTGTAACCTTAAATGCACTGAGCAAAACACACCCACTTACCCTTAAAAGAAATTTGCAACATTGCTCATGAAGTTTAAATATGTGTATGAGAAGTTTCTTCTCAGAAGCAATTGGGTTTCCATTCATCTCATTGTTTTTTAGGAGAAACAACTTAAGTATTACCGAGGTGTCACTTCGGTTTTTTTTCACTACCTAATGCTGAATCTCCAGACACCTTCCAACGAGGATAGTCGACTAGCAAGATTTTCTGTCGCGTGAACAGAAGTGTGGCTGTGTTTTACTTTTACCTCAGAAATATAGCACATCTCTCTTACCTGACTTCCAACCCCTGACGTCTTGGGAAATCTTGTCATTTGTTTTCCTGTTTTCTGGTCATAATATTTCATACAGAACCACCAGCACGTGTTTAATAAGTTGTCGTATTTCTCTGGATGTAACAAAACTTGCAAGCTGTCTTAAGGAGCGTCTAACAGGAAAAAGATGTGCTTGTAAAAGTCATGTCGTGACGGCGATCTTCCGTCTGTCACTCCATCTGGACAGCAGAGATCGCGTCCATCACATTCACAGAGCTGGAAAGAAAGTGAAATGGTGGTTTTAGCACACGCTCTGGGGCTGTGACGCTGGACCTCTGGCGTGTGTAGAAATGGAGCCAGCACCTACTACACTCTTTGTTCTCCACAGTCTGTGAATGCAATTGATCGCCATTGGACATGCTAGTCAAATATATCCCACTGTGTGAGTCCAGTTCATTTAAATATTAAATAATAGTCAAACATGTTTATATGCTTGTGTATTTTTGTCATTGCAATAAACCAAAGAGAAAGATCTATGCAATTGCATAAGCGCGTACATGAGGTATACTTGTGGCTTCTGCACGTTCTCCCCCCTCCAGATGTTTCTCAATGCACCTTTTGATTGTGAGCTTACAGTGGACTGAAGAGGGGGTGAGGGGTATCAAAAAAAGAGGTGAATATGAACAAAATAGCCCCTGGCTCGCATTCTCAGGTTTGGGGGAAGTTAATATTAGCATACCTATTGTTCCTCAGGAGTGGGGTGACAAAAAAAGTGCTTCTCGTTTCAATGCCCCTGAATTGGTTGGAAATTTTCTTTGTGTAAAAAGAAGCAGATTTCCCCGCCCCCGCCTCGCCGCCCGGTCCACAAAAGACGCATTTGCCTGTAGATGTGTGGGGATCCATTGGGAGATCACCAATAAGCACTTCCATCACGCTCTTTAACATAGTCTACGGGTGGACAGCATAGTGCTTGAGAGCATTGTTAATAGCTAACTGGCCATTAACGGCGATAATATTGATTAGCAACCTATTCACAAATAATTGTGAAGAAAAGTTTGTTGGTATGGCGAATGAAAATCGATGAGGGTGAAGCTCACCTTTGTTGTGGCGTTGAACAGGACAACACAAAACCTGAGACTGCATGGTGACTGTATCATCTGTCATAAACTAAATCCATATTTATCCATATGCATTTATATTGACCAAATCTTACTGATCTAGGTGTAAACATGCTGCCATCTCAAGGAAATGAGACGTTTGAACACATTTGAACATCGTTCCTTTCTACATGTTTGAATGATGCTCTGTGAGAGAGGAGCACAGTGGAAGCTGATGTCATTTGGACAGTGAGTTTGTTGTTTTTGAATAAATGCATAAACTTACACAGATCTTGCAGTTCACGTGCTGTAACTGAAATGTGAATGAGAGAGAAAGAGAGAGAGAGAGAGGGGGAGAGAGAGCAGGCAAAACAGAGCGTGCATGTCCTGGCATGTTGAACCGCACATGTTAAGGACACTCAACACCAAAAATGTTAATAATTATAATATTAAATCATTATAGTTATAGTTTATATAATTTTGCTGACTCTGTGTTGGTGCTTGACTGATACAAAATCGATTTCACCAACCGGAGGTTAATGTGGTTATTATAATGCTGGTGTATGTGATGCAATTCAGTTACAAAACGAATACACTAAAATTATTATTATGTTTTTACACAAAATTTAGAAATATCTAAAAACAGAAAGGATGCATTATTCATTCTCAAGACTGTGGAACGACTTTGTCTTTGATGCTTTAGAATCCACAATGGCAAAACAGAAAGCAACCTGGTTATTATTGTTATTTAGGGATTGAATGTCATTGTAAATTTATATGGGGGTAAGAGACAACCTAAATGTGCAAACCTAATGCAAAAATGGACTTTATATGCCATTTACCAAATCCGTAAATGTTGCCTTTATCATAAAATTTTAGCGACTATTATATTGATAATTATTTTGTGCAAAAAATCCAAAACGATCATCACTAGTGAGGACAATGGTGACAAACAATAGACCGCACTGTACCCGAGTATAATTACATAAATCAACACGTCTATATTAATGCACAAACAGAACGCAAAAAGAAACAATAACTTTAATTCACATTAAAAAGTGTTACCCCTCTTTAACCAGACCACAAAAGAAAAGGGCGGGCCGCGCATGAGCTCAATCACCTCCCCTTCCATCCAGAATCCGTCCAATCCGCGCGTCGTATGCAAATCGAAACGCAGCGCCGCACCGCTCACGCCCTTCCCCGGCCGTCCGGGGGTGACGTCATGCGCACATATTCCCCGGTAGCGGCGCGTCTGGCTGCGGCTAGTCAGTCAGACAGAAAACAGCCGAGCAAGTGCACGAGCAGCAAGTGAGGTTGCGCGCTCGAACGGGAATATCGCCACCGCCGGCATTTCAATAACTTCGGGAATAACGCGCTTTCCGCGCTTCGGGATTGCACTGATTTCTTTTTTATGCTCATCGTTTGACCTGGGGAGAGGAAAAGCGCTGCGGTGGGGCTTCGAAACCGGCTCGAGATCCCACCCTCTTTCCGTAAGTTTCCCCTCTTTGTTTGGAGACCTTCCCAAGATGCCCAGTTCGGTGTTCGCGGACATGGAGCGCAACGGCGGCGGGCAGGGGGACGCCCTGGACGACCAGAGAGCCCTGCAGATCGCGCTGGACCAGCTCTCGTCACTCGGACTGGATAACGATGAAAATTTCTTGTACGACAACGAGCCCAGGAAAAAGAGCGTCAACATGACCGAATGCGTTCCCGTTCCCAGCTCCGAGCACGTTGCGGAGATCGTCGGGAGGCAAGGTAACGTCGCTTTAAACCAAAATACCGAATTGGTTCGTGTGCGCACGCGGTTGTATAAGCATGCACGATGTCACTGTAATAATGTTGTCATGTAACGTTACGTGATGCATGTGGCGCGCGTAATGTAGGTTATAGCCTATTTTCAGCTGTACTGCCCTCCTTGCGTCTGACAAAACAAAGGCAAGTAGTTACAGCATTAGCGTAAAACAAGCTTATCTGTTTGCACTTTAATACATCATCACGTTACATACACAACATCCCCTTTTTGTCTATGATACAGGGCCGTTTCCGTAGGCAATGCGTATTTCTTTGTCTCCACGGGCTTTGTTTACACTCCCTGCGCCCTGCGTGTCGGGGATATACTTAACCAGGAAACAGTCAGCATAATTATCTTCTATATCGATTTGTTTTAGTTTGTATCTGACGCGTACTGATCTAAGTCAAGTTGTTGACAGCATGATTTGTGCGTCCTGTTGGGTCGAACTCTTATTTTGCAAAGCTAGGGAAAATCCAAAAATCTGCATGCGTTTTTTTCCTGTGCTATTTTTGACCCTGTATGTCAAGTAGCCGAGCATGTGGTTTGAATTTATGCCGCACCAAAAAAGAAAAGAAAAGTGAATTGTTGTCCCCCATGCGTAGACGAACGCATGCCAGCATATTTTGTTTTGTACCCAAAGTTGTTTATCCATCTGTCTTATTTTTCTTTTTTTTTTTTTTATTTCTTGCCATTATAGGTTGCAAAATTAAAGCCCTGCGAGCAAAGACCAATACGTATATCAAAACTCCGGTGCGGGGAGAGGAGCCGGTCTTTGTTGTAACGGGCAGGCGGGAGGACGTAGCCATGGCTAGGAGGGAGATCATCTCTGCCGCCGAGCACTTCTCCATGATCAGAGCGTCGCGGAACAAAAACAGCAGTCTGAACGGGACCGCCACCGTACCCGGTCCGCCCAATCTGCCCGGGCAGACTACCATTCAGGTGCGGGTTCCCTACCGGGTGGTGGGGCTGGTGGTGGGACCCAAGGGGGCCACCATCAAGCGCATCCAGCAGCAGACACACACCTACATTGTCACGCCCAGCCGGGACAAAGAGCCCGTGTTTGAGGTGACGGGCATGCCCGAGAACGTGGACCGGGCCAGGGAGGAGATCGAAGCACACATCGCCATGCGCACGGGTGGCCTGATCGAATTCACGGACGAGAACGACTTCCACGCCAACGGCACAGATGTGGGTTTCGACCTGCACGGGAATGCCAGTCTGTGGAGCAAGCCCAACTCCAGCGTCACGCCCACCTCGGGTCGCAAGCCTTTCTCCAATTACCGCAACGACAGCTCCAGTTCTCTGGGGAGTGCCTCTACCGATTCCTACTTTGGCAACAACAGCAGCTCCCGGCTGGCCGATTACAGCCCCCCAAGCCCCGCCCTCAGCTATACTGCCTCCAGTAATAGCAACAACAACAATAACAATATCAACGCGAACGGCAACGGGTTCGTCTATGGCAGCGAGGCCATCTCGCCCGATTGCGCCGATCTGCCCTTCGAGTCCTCGCCGGGATTCGACCCCTCCCCCACGCCGCCGGGCCTGATGTGGTCGCAGTACGAGCGCAGCACCGCCACCAAGTCTGCCATTTTCTCTGACAAGGCTTCCACCAATGCCAACGGGCTGATGGCCAGCCAGCGGAGGGCCAACGGCACCAGGTTGTCCCCGCCCCTGCACCAAGCCAACGGCGTCTCGGAGCATCCGCTGGAGCGCCGGGTGCGCAGCGATCCGGGTGGGGGCACCCTCAGCTTCCCCGGCTACTCCCCGAACGGGCTGTCCAACGGCATCGCGGCCCTCTCGGGATCCCATCACCGGGGTGTGCCCTCTGACTCCTCCATCTCCTCATCCTCTTCGTCGTCCTCTTCCTCCTCGTCCGGGACGAGCCGCAAGGGCAGCCGGGACTGCTCGGTGTGTTTCGAAAGCGAGGTGATCGCGGCCCTGGTGCCCTGCGGCCACAACCTGTTCTGCATGGAGTGTGCCAACCGCATCTGCGAGAGGAACGAGCCCAAATGCCCCGTCTGCCACGCTGCAGTTACTCAGGCTATACGTATATTTTCTTAAAATGGACACGCCCCCCCCTTCCTCGACTACGACAGCGATGGAGCAAGCGAGTCCTCTCATGGCTTTATGAAACTCTAATAACGTGTGTTATTGTATGTGTATATACGTATGTATGTAGAGCTGCGGTATCCAAAAAGGGCGAGCCCATCCGGGGCTATGTTCTGTAGCTCGGGACAAATATTTTCAACATCTAATGCATGTTTTAAATATTCAAGCCTAGTATTCAATAGTTTTAGTAAACCGTACACATGAAGTTAAGGACAGCGGTGTCGCCCGAGGTACGCTGGTCGACTGTTAGTAAAAACAAGCCTTTTGATGGAATGTAGTGGTAGCAGACCTCGAGGTTCTGAAATCTCTTCTGGCAGTAACAAAGACCACAGCTTACGATCAAACGTATGGGAGAGAGAACGGCAACATATCCTACACATATATGTATAGATAAACCGACGAGAAATTCCACACAAGTTTTAAATATTCATGACTCATTAATACAGATTGAAGTATTTTATTCTTTTTTGACTTGAAAGATTATATTTCGTATTGCAAAGATGTTTACAGATATTTTAATTTAAGTTCAGTGAACTTTTTTGTAGCTGGGTTCAAATATCTTTTTATTTTTTAGTATGGCCTTACGGCAACGAACACTGTATTGTTTTAATAGCGACGATTGAAACGTGGATGGCAGGCAACTCAGACCACCAACCGTGTATTTGCATTTGAACAGTATTCTGTTGGGATGGAGGACTTCTAGGTTCAGCAAAAAAACAAATGAAAACCCACCGTCTTTCGAATCCGTTTCACCCAGCATATTTTCTATTCAGTAATATAAAGCATATTTTATTCTATATTATTACGAAATGTCGAAATGTATAAATCTTAGTACGTTGGGACAAAAAGGAACCGTTTAAGCTTTCTAAAAATTTGTATGAATTAGATTCCAGTGGGTATCACAGAGTTCTGTTGCGCCACTATACGTTTAGGATTTCTATTTTAATACATTTGTTTACCACTTGTTTATGTATATGTAGGTGAAGTTACTTGAGCGTATATGTACTTTATTGAGCAAAGTTTAAAAACAAAGTATATTTTATTTTATGATAAAAGGCCTTTAACCTCATGGTCAAATACTAATATTATATTTGCTGAAACAAGATTTGAAATGTATCAAGAGTTTTATTTTTCTGACATTTAAAGTTCTACATGATAAAGTAAAACTTAAGTAATGGTGCTACTTCATGTTTTTTTTAAGTATTTCTATATAAGTCCAATAAAATGGTACATGAACTATTGGTGTCGCTTGGGTTATTACCAAATTCTGTATTTACCTGCTCTTGTTTTCTTCTGGTGGAAAGCGTCTTGGTACACCAGGTTTCTTTTAAAAGAGAGAGAGAGAAAATGCTGGCGTCATTTGACGTGTCTCCCCTGCAGCAGCCTGGGGAAATGTTATGTCTGGTTCACACCATAGTATCAGCGTTCGGATCATATCTGTTGTTTTATTACGGCATTAAAAACAAAAAGCTTACCTCAAATAATTGCACCGCCTCCTCCAGGATTTCACAAGAGTGCAATAATGATGAAAACATGAACGTCTGGGGTCTTACATTATGTAAAATACTGTCTGACAGGGATTTACTTTTGTGTGTTGATATAAATGATTCTATCGCCACACGTCAAGGTCAAAGGTTACGCTAAAATCACAGCGATTTAAAGGTCCCATCCAATCCATTGTTTGTTTTCTCAATCCAGGTTTTATTCTTTATTGCTTCAAGAAGGATTTGCAGTGTCATATTTTTTTTGTGTGGAAAGACTGACTTAGAACGTTTAATGATCGGTTTAAAATGGAAAAATTCTGGCTTCACAAACCGGCCCTCATAAACCATACTATTAGGAAACAATTCCAGTGTTAGAAAAAAAGAGCTGACAAGTGTTAAATTCAGAACACGCCCTGGGTTATATTCACAGTTTGACTTCTTAAAGAATAAATATTCCTTGATTTTTAAGGTCCTATTTTGGTTTATGTAGTGTCCAACAACAAGTTTACGTACATACAAGGTGTAAAAACAGTATTATTTTGTTATAATAGGCAGTTTTTCTAACCTTACTTCTTGACTGACTCTCAAATGATTCGTTCGGCGAATCATCCGTCTAATCCCCTCCTTTCCGCCAGCCTACTCTGATCTGATTGGTCAGATGGTCTAGTCTGCTGTGATTGGTCTACCGCGAATGAGTCTCACGAGCTACAGTGTTTGGGGAGAAGACTGAAGTTTTCACGGGCAGTCCTAGCAAAACGTAGGCGGGACTATATGTAGTGACGTACATCCATGGCGGTTCGCGAATCGGACTAGGGATGACTCGTTTGCGTGATTCGGAGTCGACTCCCTTTTTTTACAAGCCAATAACTTTGTTATTCATTCACCTTCGGCTTTACAACTTGGCAGACTGCTTACATTCACACACAACATTACACACCACATGAAATGTAATTTACATGATCTCATGTTATGTACTCTTTAACAAAATTGGAATTGATAGGAAGCAAATATTTTTGACCTATTCAAATGTCCTAGGTTGAATATATGTTTTTGTGTTATGTGTAGGGGTGATGTCACATCAATGTAGTGTTTACATGGAGTGTTTGCCTCCATGATGATGGAAATCTACATTAATGGTCAGAAGTTTAGAGTCACTTGACAGAAATGTTCTGAAGGTGTATCCCTAGTTGATTGAAATTAATTTTGTAAACAAAAATATAGTTGTGCCAACATCATTTATTTTGTTATAAAACATTTTACAACAACAAAAAAAGACATAGATGTAGCATAGATGTAAACAACTTAAATAATGTTGTAAAAAGCATCTTAGGATGAGATCTCAAAAGCTGCTTAATAAAATGACGAGAATATTTTTGCAAATTCTCTGATTTACTTTTATTATTTATTTAATATATTTATAAATATTTTTATATGTTTTATATTTATTATTTTCAAAACCTTGAAAGATGGTGTTTAAATTATGCCATCTGTATAACGGCATGTAGCCTATGAAAAAGTGGGAGTGAGGCTGGTTAAGATTTAAATTAAATTACACATCTGAACATTTGAATGATGTAAAGGGCCAAAAAGACCATAAAACACTTTAAAAGGTATTAAAAGAGAAAAATCACAAAAAATAAAAAACAAATTCATTAAATTTGAAAAGTTTGTGACGTTCCCTTACAGAGAAGCCACATAAATTCCACGTCTACAAAAGTGATTGTTTTTAAAACACAAATTTATGTGTTTTCCCATGTGATCGCATGTAAAAAGAAGTGAAATTCGTGTGGTTTAAAGCTTAAATGTGTCAGCTTTGGAAAATTCTTGAAAAACTGTATCCACCAACCATAATTTACCCTAGTTTTTCACAAGTTCTGGCACAGGCCGGATGTTATTTTGTGAAAGTGTCAGAATCCAGGAAAAATCCAGGATACCAGGCCAAAAAAAATCTCTGGGTGGCATCGTATTCCCATCCCTCCGCTCCCCTAGCTAATCAAACCGCTGGATCTAAGAAGGAAACTGAGACAGAGAATACATGCGGCCGTATCTCCCAGCAGCCCGCGCTGGATGTGACGCTGACGGTTTTGTAGGAAGGAGGTCATTATCTATTTTTAAATCTCCAACTTGAGCCGTTTGAGTCGGGAGCGTGTCCAGGCCGCCGTTTCACTGCTCTGCCTCGCATCTGCCATCTGCGACCAAAAAAACTGTTTCGTTTTTTATTCAACCTTGCCGGTTTAAGAGGAAGGGACTGATCTTTGTCTTCATTGGGGCTTGGCTCTTTATGCAGTCATCTTTAATTCATGAGTCACAGTGGTTGTCATTGTGTGCTGGAGTGGCGTGGCTCTCATTTGATTTGACTCCTAGCACCTGACAGTGCGCCGCCGCTTGCTAACTAGCATCCGGGATTTCTGTCAACGTGCGGCATCTCGCGAGACCGCCAGATGCAGCCGTTCCTGCTAACGGGCCTCTTTCATCAACATACCGTGTTGATGAGCATATACATCCAACCACTGTCAACTTTAACAACTTAATTGTCCCTAAATGACCCCTCGGAGTCCCCGGAAAGCTTTTGAAATCAAAAGAGCAATTGGTCACAACTCCACGAGGTTTACGCTGAAAGAAAAACTATTCAAATGGCAGCAATTAGCCTTCGGGGACCATGCAGGATGACTGGTGATGTGGTAAGCAGCTGGTAGATAACCAATAAAAACAGGACAAGTTTTAAAAGTGAAAAGTGTACTCCAGTTCAGTTGGTTTTCGATCGAATGCATTGCATTTCCCTATATTTGTGTATTTTGAGTGTGTGTTTATGGACATGACCCTGGATCACAAAACCAGTCTTAAGTAGCACGGGAACATTTTTTATATTGTTTATACATTGTGTGGGTCAAAATTATCGATTTTTCTTTTATGCCAAAAATCATTAGGATATTAAGTAAAGATCATGTTCCATGAAGATATTTTGCAAATTTCCTGCCTTAAATATATAAAAACTTTATTTTTTTGAGCGGATGGCCTGCCACAGTGCCCCTGATTAACAATTTCAAAGGCGATTTTCTCAATATTTAGATTTTTTTTGCGCTCTCAGATTCCTGAGATTTAAACTGTTGTATCTCAGCCAGATATTGTCCTATTCTAACAACTCATACATCAATAGAAAGTCTATTTATTCATCTTTCAGATTATGTAAAAATCTCAATTTTGAAAAATTGACCCATAAGACTGGTTTTGTTGTCCAGGGTCACATATTTGACATTTTATACAGCACATGGCATCGTAGACTCAAAACTTAGTGAGCGGTCTACATAGACCTTCTTTTGATCCAATTCCAAGCATTGCATGCATCATTAACAAAGATAAAAAAATCCCATAATGCATTGCGACAGACTGAGTAAAAACATCCACGTTGTGGAACAAAGAGACGAGGATGTCAGTAACAAATATAGATTACTTTGGTTTCATTAAATGTTAAAAAGAGCCTTCCGAAAAACTCCAAAAGTGGGTTGTAAATATTTATCCGTGTGGTTTCATGCACGCCAAAAACAAGTCCATAGTTGGCTTCCGTATTTGTTTATTGCAAAAAGAGAGCGAGTGATTTTTTTATAACTGATTTATGTTTAAGTGCACAGCTCGCGTGTATAATGGTGGTGTAGCGTGACTGTGACCTTACGAAAGGTCCAGATGCCCCTCACTCACATCACTGAGCGTTAGCCGTGATGCGTTTACCATTGATTTCCTTCAGGTTAGTCAAGTCAAAGTCTTTTATTGGTTAAAATATATGCTGGGTTGTACAGCATATATGATATATGATATAACTGATGCTGTGTGTTAATACCTATAAGAAAGGACATTTCTTCTCGAAAATAATAATATCCATTTTAAAAGAACAGCTTGTGATTTTTAAATATACGTATACTACATACTTAATTTGAATGATATATTATTATACATACTGTATTATGGTATTGTAAAGTATTGTAATTGTTCACCCCAAAATGAAAATTCTCTCATAATTTGTTCACCATCGTGCCATCCCAGATACAATTTCACCCTCAAAATCACACACATCCATTATTCATGTTATCCAAACAACTACACTGGGTTGTAAATGTCTCCGGAAGCGAAACAATACATTTGTGAGACAAAATCATTTATATTTTGATCTTTTTTCCACTAAATGTAACCAAGCAGACCTGAGCGCTAAATTCAAATATGGCAGCATGTTAATGGGATTTAGTCAGGAATGAATAAAAACTAATAAAATGCTGTCCTGTTTGGATATTAATCGTATATATTTTAATATAAAATATAACATTTACAATAAAATGCAAATAAATAAAATATAAAAATAACAATTTTTTGGTGAGCTGTTCTTTTCAGTCTCTCTTACATCTTGTCCACACCAGACGTGACGCGACATGCAAAAAACAATTGTATCAATTGTAGTTTGTCGCATATCGGCATCGTGGCCAGTGTGCAAAAACTCTATAACATGGAAAAGATAGCTTTTCTATTTTTTCCCACATGGTGTGGTTGTTATCTTGACTTATGCAGAAACAGACAACATAATGAATCAAATATGCCAATTGATCATAAAGCTTTTTATTTCATATTTTTACAGCTGATTGAATTCAAGTCACTTTTTCACTAATGCAGGAAGGGTTCTCAAGATCTCTTTCTTTTATCCACTTTATTTTTAATGACCTGTTACCTGTTGGTAAGGTGATGCATGCCCTTTGCTTGGCCTGGGGGTTTCTAGAGCATCATAAGTTTCAGCTTGTTCCTTGGCCAATGTGAAGAAATTTGTCTTTTGCTGTTTTGATTCGTATGCTTTAGACATGAAAAGCAGTATTCGGGTGCGCAGCTTGAATCCTGTAATTTGATGTCTGAGGCCTGTCTTTATGGACGCCGAGGTGCACCGCACACCTCCGAGCGACAGAACTGATGGTGTGTTTCTCATTGTTTTACGACTGGGCTCTGATCTAAACACTTGTGAGCTCCCTACGTAGGTATCATGTTATGACATCAAAGGCAGAACTGGCATGAAGGCTGTTGTCTTTTAAGGTTCCTCATTGTGGCCAACATCTAATGCAGCATTGCATGTAATCCCTATGGCAAAGAGCAAATCCCATAATGCACTGCAATGACCTCAGTAAAAATCAATGAATTTCAATTCAATACCACAAATGTCTATAAAATGCTTCTAATTAACCAAATGAAAACTGATCGTGTTATCCAATTGATCTGTGTGCATATCATAGCAACATGCTAACTTAGCAACATGCTAACGCTAAGCTATTAAAATCAATCTCCTGTGCGTTATGCGATTGTATAACGCATAGACTTGCTGCAATGCAGCTCACTCGGCTCCAGTCGTGCAATTTGACTTTTAAGAAGTCTTATTACGGCAGCACTGTTGAAATCGTCCCTGACTGAATCCTTAATAAACCCTGATAGTCAGATTTAGAACAGACATCCTACCCCTCTGAGAGAGTAAGATTGCCCTAAATCTAGGGGAAAATGAGTGCGGTTTTGCTAATTTCTTTGTCAGCACGGTCCAACGCACTCTAAATTAATTGTGTTTGCTCTGCGGAGGCCGCGCAGGAGAAGATAAAGCTGCTCTTATGCTTTTCCTCAAGGTTAGCGGTGCCGGAGGCTTTAAGACAAAAGCGTTTCCCCCACGCAGGTTTTTAGCACCGAAGATTAACTAAAGGAAGGTTTCTCCACATAGAATGGCTTCACAGCGACGTTTCATTCCATGGAATGAAACGTCATGTAAGGTTTCGGATGTTACGAAGCTTCCTTCAAAAATCAATCCTGGCATGCTCCTGCACTACGGAAAGTGCCAGGGCCCATTTGAAAACAGATGAACCCTCCATTAGGTCATACGAAACTCCTCCATATCCTTGAATTAGCCAGATGCAATTGTGTGACAGAGGGCATCGTGGGTCAGTAGAAGAAGACTTGCTCTTATCCTATAATCAGTTGAAGTCATCTCTGAGCAGATAAGCTCTTGCACTCCACGGCAAAGTGCTTCCCAGGAAATATGATTAGATCCAAGCACATGTAGCTCGCAGCGCTAAGGTTGCTTTATTTGAGCTCTTATGTAATGCTGTACGTGCGTCAGCTGTGCAGAGAAGAAGGCCGTTAATAACTAGGAATGAGATGCAGGGACGAGACAAAAGATGCTAATGAAATATAAGTCTAGCTGCTGGGCGCGTTTTTCACGCCAAAGCCTTTTGTTTCTCTTGCTGAGGGATTTTTATGCAAAAAGTGCAATTAGGTAGGCGTCATAACTTTCTAGATTAGTAATTACTGCCTCATGTCTCCAGAGGACCTGGAAATTAAACGGGGGAGAAAAAAATCTTTTGTTTTGCTACATTTCGCCTCGGGCTACTCAAACTCTTTCGAAGCTTTTCATCTGTGCTAATTACGTGGCATTTTATCCGCTATGTACACTATTTTGGTAGAGTATTTCAAGAATTGTTCAGGAATGTTTTCGCGCTGGATGCGTTGCAATATATTCAAAATAATAATGACCGTGTTAAAGCCCTCTCGATGCTGTAGCTGAGCTTTAAAATGCTTCTGTCTCAATGTGTTGCGCTTACTGGTCATTTTCTCTTGTCTGTGGCGTTTCGGTCTTCAGGTTTGAATCAAAATTGACCTTACTTTCTCAATGTACGAATCATCATTTTTTTCAACTGAAAAGCTTCTCGATTCCGGACCGAATCCTTCTTTCAAAACATTCCCTCCAACCGCCAGGTGTTCCATATATTTTTTAAGTTCTCAGTTGGTCATTCGCCCTAATATTTTGTGTGATCTTCTCTCCTCTACTAGACCTCTTTGGTATGTGAGCAAATTCGGTTAAAAAGAACTTCGCTATCAATTAATGGGTGTGCTTCTGTAGGACCTCCATTTTGGAACAAGCCATTTGACGGTTTGAAATCTTTTTAAACACACCGTTATTCTTTACCTTTCGAACATATTTAACCATTTAACTGTCACACACATAGGCATGAAAATGCACAACCAAATGGTTGTAATTTAATCTATGAATGACATAGTCGGTCTTGTATGAATGAAGATTTTAGCAGATTTTTGCTGACAAAAAAACACTTATGAGAAAGTTATTTTAGACATATTACTTTTTCTACATAATGTCTATCTTTGTATTTGAGAGGCTTACACCTTTCCAATGATCTATAGTTTGTCATGAATAGATTAGAAATGAATTTTAAAATGTTAACTTAAACTTAAGTGTTCCACTGAGAGAACAGTGTGATTTCACATCTGAACTGATACATAGACATGTACTACATCAGTATGTTATTGCACGCTGATTAACCACAAAACTTTTGCTCACAAACATATTTTAGTTTTATTGCCACCGTGAATTGTCTTAAATTGACGTTTTTATTATCCGCCTGTCATCTGAATCGTGTTATTGGTCTGACGGTGCATGTTTAAATCTAGTGGCAGTGTTGTGCTGGGACAACAATCCCAGCGATCCCTTAAACTCTCTGTTAACTGATGACAAGAGTCAATGTGTTTGACATGTCACCCAGAATTCTCTTATTAATCCCCGACACAATGGCACGATGCTCTGGAGATAAGCCTCTGAGCTTCAGTAATGACTTTCATCCATAAACACACACTGATTACATTAACTCATTGTTACAGGGATAAAGTGGCAGATTACTGACTGGCTTTATATAAAGTCAACTGCATTTGGTTTCCATTGCGCAATATGAGCATTAAACTAAAGAAGCTTTATCAGGGCGATCAGTGTCGGTTTCTGTTTGATTGGCTCTCAGATGTGGTTTTTAATATTCAATATGGTAGTTGGAGAAATTGGCGTTACTTGGGAAAAAGGATTTGATTAAAGCCCCGCTCCTAAATATTTAAAGCCTGAGATGCACCACACAGACGGTTAGCCAACATCTGGCCGTTTTTGAGCATAGGCCGGCCTAGTTGCAGTGTTCAGCACAGTTTTTATTAGCTGGCCCCCCAAAGATGGGTTTTTGGCATGCTGAATCGGAATTAGCTTTAGCTATAATACAAAAAGTTATATAGTACTGTACCAGATTTTGCTGTCAGATTGGTGTGCCCTGTTACTAATTTTAGCACAAAACTCATCCCAAAATATTAAAACGAGACACAGATATGAAGCCACTTGTGGCTTGTGGAGGACCAACGTGCATTTACTTTTCTAAGCATTCATACTTATTTTCGCCCGGCGGATGAAAAATCATCTATAGACTTTGAAAGATTTGAGCCAGCAGAATATTACAGTAATCGACTTGGACCATTAAGGGTCATTCCACCGAATCTGTGACATTTCTGTCCCCAGGCCATAAATGTATAAAAACGAATAAAAAACTGCATTTGTTATATTTCTCCAGGCTCCCCACTATATGTCATTATACGTTACCCTGAAATATAAAGGTTAAATCCCTCAAAAATCTTCATTGTTTTTGCATTTTTGTGTAATTCCATATTCCATCTATGCTTAAAAATAGTTTTTCATAAAAAGTGTATAATATTTTAGATATTACACATGTAGTCGTGCCCCCTGGTTTTCCGTCAGTCCTGTTACCCTAACACATCCTGAAAACCTTAAAACGCTCTACAAGACACATTCAGAGCAGATAGTTTCATCATCTTGGTCTTCTACAGGCCATGTGAAAAACTTTATTTTATTTTATGATATTTTAGCTATGACCGGAGAGGAGATTTTTGGAAAATAATTCAAATTTGCTCAATGTCCTCATCTTATTGGCATGTTCGACCATGTGGCTTTATTTCATGTATTTGTTATTTTATGCTAAAAAGTCCTGTTAAAAAAATAACATCCAACCATCTTCCATTTTAAAAAACGGAAAAAATGAAAATAAAAACAAAGAGATCATTCAGCAAATGGCACCCATTCGGTAGAATGGCCCTTAAAAACAAACCACCCTAATACCTTTGCAACCACATTGTAACATCCTAGCAACCACCTACAGCACCTCAACACACCAACACTGTGCACTATATCTAATTCAGTGTTGCTTTGTCAAACAGTTTATAGTCGTGTGTCGTGTGTACGCGGTAGGTACAGCGTAGCATACGCAGAGCCGCGTACCCTATGCCTTACCCTATGGCGTAGCCTGACGCGCACCTCTCCAAAAATGTAACAGCGCGTGACCCAGTAGCGTTGTTAACCACCACACAAATGCATAGGGCCCCGCAAGCTTGGGGGCCCCCTAGTGACTACAATCGGTAAAATCATTTGACGCTTGATTTAGACACTCAGATATATGCAACGAAGCACACATATCAAAGCGGTGCTCAAAAACGAAAGAAAGAAAGCAAAAGAAAATAAATCTAATACTAATTTTACGAATATAGCAAAACAATGATATGAAAAGAAGCATGAAAAGAAGAATCTTGCACCTTTTACGTTCTTATACTGTAGCTAAAAGCATTCTGTATTATTCTGAATAAAACAAAGGACACTTTTCATCCCAAAACCAAGAAGGTTTATTCTTATAACGAAATGTAGAGAATTTTGTGCTGTTATGTGGTTCAACGTAAACTAAATCCAGTTTATATTTGTATGTATATATGTCTCATTAATTCCATGTACTCAATACTGCTGTGCAATTCAAACAAAAATGTTAGGCAATGTGTGGGGGGCCTCAGGTCTTGACTTTGCTTAGGGCCCTCAAAATGGTAAACACGCCCCTGATGCGCGTCAATGCGACAGTGAAAAAGAGAGCGAGAGAAAACAAATACTCTGCAGATAGCAGACAGGCTGTGGAAGTGTCCGAAGTGTTTGGTTTGTGTGTGTGTGTGTGTGTGTGTGTGTGCGTGTGTGTGTGTGTCTCATTCACACCTCAAGCTGTCTTCAGCTCGCTGTGGCCTATCAGATCAAAAGCGGGTCTGTGTGTGGCTGCACATCCCATCGCCTGTTTCCCCTCCAGCCTGTCGCTTCTCACTGCTGTCTCGCTGCTCATCTGGGCATACGGGTGTTCATCACACCAGCGTTCATCTGCTTTAACTGCTGAAAATAATCAAATAAATAATAAAACAGGAACATTTAGTGGCTGTGCCATTTTACAGTTGTGTTGACATCTGACATTTAAATGTTTTAAACTTGTGTTCTTTACAACATATTTTTAACATGAAATTATAGCATTTTAATGCTGCTTATGATTTAAGGGGCTTCAATTTACCTGGTCTCACCCTAGTACAGCTGCTAATGATCTTAAGAAAGAAACCATGCCCCCACAAGGACGCTGTCGCTTCTGTGAGTGCAAATAAATCTCTTTAGCGTATAAAGTAATATTTAATGGACTGAAATCCATCACAGCAGATGCTTTTATTCAAATCATTAACTCTTTGTGTCCTCAATCGGCGGCTACATCATTGCTTAATGATACAGAAATGAGAAAAGCGCTTGTGAATCATGCGTAACTCTGACTGGCCTGTTTCTCTGGTCAATGCTAATCATAAGTGTCATTAGAAAAGCAATGCATTTTGTTGTTGTTGTTTTGTAAGATTTTGCACTCTTGAAGAGACGTGTGAATTCATTGAGTCTTTTTCATCAAGGTTTGCAGTATTTTAGATGGTCTAGATCTGTTTCAGTTTTTAAACACTACACAAACGTTTAAACAGAATATAACCAACAGAATGATTTATAACTAACTAAAATGTTCAACTTAATATTTTAAGATTTAATTATAAATGGAAGATTGAAAAAATAAATGCAAATAATAAAAACCAGAAGTGCTTTTTATATCTTCCAATGTGGTCTATAGACGAGTGTGTCCTTTATTATCATGTTAAAAAATACTTTGTACAAGTTAGGTGTCAATCTTTGGGTAGACAGATTCGCAATGAAAATCGATTCAATTCAATTTGATTCACCATGAAAGTCAATTAAATTCAAAAGATTGTTTCAGAACGAACAAAAAATTGCTAGCCTATATAATAAGACGCACTAAGAACAGAAAATAGGACACATTGTAAATTATATGCAAATTTAGGCAAAAACAAAACATTTTGAAAGCCATAAGTGAAATAAAAATAAAAGCATTTTTTTATCAAGGCATTTTGTTTCGTTTTGTCAATAACTGATTTGTAATATTATTTAATATCTATTTAATATTTATTTATGTCGTTTTAACAATATTTTTTTACTGGAAATCATTATCTATATTCGACAAGTAAATAAAATGACAATGTAGACGTGATAACGTGATATGTGAACTGACAGCGTGTATTTATTGAAAACACATTCTCATGTCATCTGGTAAGTGAAGCACATAAATCTGTGCTCTCTCTCACTCATTAAAGGATTGGACGCTTTTAATAAACCTGAAACGCTAATGTGAAATCCTCTCACCGGCTGTGTGTACGTGGATTAAGATGTTAGGGTGAGAAATAACTTTGTTCTTGAAACACAGAATGCACGAATGCAGGCGGATGATCCCGCTGAATCCCGGCTGACCTTCAAACCGTTATCACTCTTGAAGGAAGATGAATAATTCAGCTCTGATAATTAGTTTACTCAAATGACTTTTCCTGCCTTCATCTGAAGAGCTTTCTTTTCATTTACCATTGAATTAGCCCCAAAAGCAAAAGGTCATCTTCAGCAATGGAAGTGTTTACTCCAAATATTTTATCTCTTCAATGCATTGAAGGACTTTTGTTTTAACAAGAACTCTCCAGTTTCCATGGGGTTCTCGAATCGACTCTAGAATGGTTGCAAATGATAAATTACAGGAACTTTGGTTTATTGGTTTCTGGGAATTTTGTGAGATATTTGTCTTTTTTCTCATGAGATTTGAGACGCAGATGAGACTTAAAGGGGTGCTGCAACGGTGTGTCATGCATTCTGACTTCTTTACAATGTTAAACGTGCCGTCTTCTCATGCTTAACATGGTCACCTTGTCAAAAAACGAGTTGGGCGTATTACGTAGTATTTCTGTGCTCGATACACTCCCCCAGCGATCGTACAGGTTTCGGAAAGTTTTTTTCGAACATATAATACTGTTTCGTAACAATTTTTCTTAGTCCCTTATTGGACAATTCTCCCGGAAAAGCACGCGGCACGCCCACGCGGCAGCAAGGAGAGCAAGAGAAGGAGCATGCGCAGATGTCACCTTCACTTGTGCGCAAGAGAGAGAGAGAGAGAGAGCATACGTTTGCGAAGTTCAGGTGTTTGTTCACTGCATTTGGGTGATGAATGTTATATAAACGGTGGATACAACGCTGGATTTGGAGATGGTTTGAAACTGACATATGGAGCCGTCCCAGCTCTAAAAGATGCCGGACATGAACCGCACGCGGTGAGTGAAACTGATGTCTGTGTTTTGTTGGCAAAACCCCTCCCCCCACACGCGCCATATGCTTTCGGAAATAATCGTACAGCTGTATCTATCTTTTATAAATGTGATCAAACTAAAGCAAATAGAGGAGGCACATCTTAGACTAGCATTTTCAATGTTCCCTATGAATGATGTCCCAGAACTGAAAATTGCCAACATTCTTCCAAATATCTTCCTTTGTGTTCAGTAGAATGAAGACATTTATACAGGTTTGGATCTCATCTGTGATTTTTCTTTCTTATGTAAAGTCTTCAGTGTTTTGTTCATGGAGCAAGAGATTATGCAAAGATCTGCCTAAACCAAATGGGTCACTTTTGAGATGTTGAATTTCAGTGAGGATCATCTGCCTTAGCTCTCTTGATAGACAGAGCACAAAGTCTCTATCTCATGTGATACCCATGTATGTCCCTGTTCTCTTTATCTGTAACAAATGTTACTCAATTTACATTCCTTTAAGATGTCAGCTGTCACAGATATTCGCTCCATCACCCCTTTCTTCTCATGGAGCACTAATCTAGCCTTTCACCCTCCTTCCTGCACTGTTAAAACACTGCAGTCGTTTCTTTGATCTAACGGTGCTATTTGCCTGACAATAGTCCTCTGTCCCGGGCCATCTCTTGTGTTTACGGCTCTTTGTGTGATCAACCCCCGCTTCTGTCTTCAGTTAAGTTCTGAGGATCGCTGTGTACACATTCATGACCTGAAGAGTTCCAATAAAATCTACAAACTAAGATGGAAAAGCCGCTATTTTTACTAATACAAACGTTTTAACTTACTAGCATTAGGTCTCTGTTTTGTTTTAATAATGACAGAGTTTCCACACAATGGATCCATTATTACATTAATGGGCAACCCTGAGGCTTAGCAATCCAGACTTTTGTCAATATCTAAACAACAAAGTTTATTTTCTATGTTTGATACTGTAATGAATAGTACCTAAAACATCTCAAAAACAGACGCCAATTGTTTGTGTGCTTTTCCCTCCATTTTGTTTTTTAGTGATTTTAGTGGAAATCAGAGACTTTTTGAAATCAAATTACAAGTAGATATGAGACACATCAGACACGTGACTACCAATGACAAACATATTACAGCTAATATTCAGAAACTGGCATTGGCTATTTTGTCCTACAGCCGTGCAAAACATGGAGATTTTTTTTGCTGAATTGGCAATAGGTATGTGTTTAGGTAAAATTATGAGGTAAGATGATTTTGTTTCATTCTGTGAACTACTTACAATATTTTTCCCAAATTTCAAATAAAAATATTGTTTCTGTTTGCATTTATTTGCAGAAAATGAAAACTTGAGAAACAAGTGAAAATAACAAAAAAGATGCTGTATTTTTTCAGACTTCAAATACCGCAAAGAAAACAAGTTCATATTCACTTTTAAGCAAAACATATTTCATATTTCTACATGTATTTAGGAAAAGTTCAAAAATAGGTTTTTATGTAGTAACCTTGATTTTTATGACAGTTTTCATGTGTCTGGTCATGAAAACTGTCAACACTGGACTGGAATGACCACAATACATTTACATTTAGTCATTTAGCAGATGCTTTTATCCAAAGCGACTTACAGAGAGATAATACAATACATCTAGAAATGATGATTAAATGAAAATTAGGAATGGTCTCTTAATGGCTAAAATGAATATCATCGTTTGTTTTATAAACTATTGTAATGCAATGTGTATACACGATTTAAGGTTAAAACCGCTGTATTTTCCACATACCGTGCATGTTTGTATCTCCTCTTTGCCCCGCCTCTCTGAAACACGCAGATTTGTTACAAAGCTCATGGTTCTGAAAAGCGAGGTGTGCTATGATTGGCCAGTTCACGCCCACCTTACTTGCGTACACATTTGGGCGCTCTTAGTCAAATCATACCACAAACTGACGTAGATTTGTGGGGGTGTGGTTACACGAGGCGTTTCAGGCAGGTCTGGGTGAGCATTCGCTTTTAGATAGAATGCATCTTTTGTTCCCACACTTTCATTTGTGCAATTTTACGTGTCTAATACATGCATGGGCAACTTATAACACACCAAAGACACAGAAAAACACGTATTCGAGCCATATGACCCCTTTAATATTAAATATGTTTTATTGGTGGTATAACATTCGCCCTTGACGATCAAGACCCAGCATGATTATTGAAAACCTGATTACTATTTCTTACTAATATTGTCATACCGCCCCCCTGACATAATGCTATCATGCATTAAAAAATCATTCATGAAAAAATATATAAAATAAACTGTAGTAAAATTCCTGTACTATAGTGTTTTGAACCTTACTATAGTAAATATTCAAGTACACTACAGTATTACAGTTTATACATTTTCTGTAGTTAATATAAATGTAGTGTACTACAGTACTTATACTAGTCTATAGTATATGTATTTACTACAGTAAATACTATACTATTATAGTAAATAGTATACTACATTCCTTGTGGTGTAGTGAACAACATAGAAAAAAATTAAAAATAAACATTTTGGTACTTCTTAAACTGACAAAAACCATTAGAAGGACTTCCATCCTTATTAATGAAAAGCATTAGATAAATGTAACGTATTAAAAAAAGCATTTTATAAAATAATATTACATTTTAATAAAAATTGCCCAAAGGTGTTTGTAAAGTTAAGTGTGTCAATACTGAATTTGAATGTTTTTTTGTGCTTTTGTTTCTTTTTTTTGTATACGATGAGGCATATTTACACACACAGAATCACACTACACACACTATGTGCTTATTGATTTTCCCCTGTTTTCTTTTACATAAGCCCCGACTCGCAGCTCCAGGCAGACCGACTGATGTAAATATAGATCGAAAACTTGGCTGTATCCGAGCCAGAGAAAGCGCACCGTTGAGTCCTGACAAGCGTCTTCTCTGAGTTCTGCTTACTGCATTTATACAGCTGACATCCGTGAGTTCACAAACAATCTGTGCCAAGTCTGAAGCTGGAGGCATGAAATGTGACATCTGGTGAACGCCAGCAGTGAGTTTCGAGCACGGTGGAGGAGTTTGGAGAACTCGGGAGAACTTTATAGAAGTGGAAGGCCTTCAGTGGCGCAGGGCAGTGCAGCTGCAGGCGATGGATGTTTGGAACAGATACTTTTTGATGCCTCCTGTGAATGCTTCACAAGAAGGTGTTTCTGTTTTCTGCTCGCTGAGACGTTGCTCTCGCTCTATTGACTCCATATCTACACATAAATCACTCTAACAAATATCACACGATGATACTCCAAATAGCAAAGATGTTTGATTGAGTGTTGAATAATGTTTATTTATGAAATTAAAAATATAATATACACAATGTTTTTGTAAATAAAAGCGCTGTTAATAAATGTGATTAATATTAAATGCTTTTGTTTCTATTGCTCTTTCAGCATCCATGATGACCAGAATGTTCTGGTAGACGCAGGGTTAAAAATAATAACATGATACAGTGATACGCGTACACCCATGTATTTCCCCCTGGCATGCGATTATAAGCATCTTCCTGAGAAATTTAGCCTTCCGTTTAAACGGAGATGTTGGTGCCAGCGATGGTTGCCAGTATTTAGGCTGGTAATGTTTTGCATTCCAGTTGTCAGGCTGTTGTTCGACCTCAGCTTGCAGGGCTGTAATGCATGAAAGCTAATGAGTTCACTGCCAGAGAGGTCTTGATCAATTATTAACAGCGCTTTGAGTGTCACTGTCATAACTCTACTCAGCTTTACGTCCGTTTCCCACAGAGCACATCTGCTGCCATTTGATAGAGCATAAGACTCACCTTTCCTGTCATGCCCTCACCACTCCCTGTCCTGTCCTTCATATCCCATAATCTTCTCACTGTAATCGTTTTCTGTCCTGTTCTTCCTCTCACTGTAAACATTTCCTGTCCCATTCTTCCTCTCACTGTAAAGGTTTCCTGCCCCGTTCGTCCTCTCACTGTAAACATTTCCTGCCCTGTTCATCCTCCTATTCCACGTTCTTCCTCTCACTGTAAAGGTTTCCTGCCCCGTTCGTCCTCTCACTGTAAACATTTCCTACCCTGTTCATCCTCCTATTCCACGTTCTTCCTCTCACTGTAAAGGTTTCCTGCCCCGTTCGTCCTCTCACTGTAAACATTTCCTGCCCTGTTCATCCTCCTATTCCACGTTCTTCCTCTCACTGTAAAGGTTTCCTGCCCCGTTCGTCCTCTCACTGTAAACATTTCCTACCCTGTTCATCCTCCTATTCCACGTTCTTCCTCTCACTGTAAAGGTTTCCTGCCCCGTTCGTCCTCTCACTGTAAACATTTCCTACCCTGTTCATCCTCCTATTCCACGTTCTTCCTCTCACTGACACTGTAAACATTTCCTGCTCCGTTCTTCCTCTCACTGTAAAGGTTTCCTGTCGCGTTCTTCCTCTAATTGTAAAGGTTTCCTGCCCCGTTCGTCCTCTCACTGTAAACAGTTCCTGCCCTGTTCATCGTCCTATTCCACATTCTTCCTCTCACTGATACTGTAAACATTTCCTGCTCCGTTCGTCCTCTCACTGTAAACATTTCCTGCTCTGTTCATCGTCCTATTCCACGTTCTTCCTCTCATTGACACTGTAAACATTTACCGCTCCGTTCTTCCTCTCACTGTAAAGGTTTCCTGCCGCGTTCTTCCTCTAACTGTAAACATTTCCTGCCCTGTTCATCCTCCTATTCCACTTCCTTCTCTCAGTGACACTGTAAAGATTTCCTGCTCCGTTCTTCCTCTCACTGTAAACATTTCCTGCCCTGTTCCTACTCCTGTTCCACGTTCTTCCTCTCACTGTAAACATTTCCTGCCCCGCTCTTCCTCTCGCTGTGAACATTTTCTGCTGCCTTCTTCCTCTCACTGTAAACATTCCCCACCCTGTTCATCCTCCTATTCCACGTTCTTCCTCTCGCTGACACTGTAAACATTTCCTGCTCTGTTCTACCTCTCACTGTAAAGGTTTCCGGCCTCGTTATTCCTCTCACTGTAAACATTCCCCGCCCTGTTCATCCTCCTATGCCACGTTCTTCCTCTCACTGACACTGTAAACATGTCCTGCTCTGTTCTTCCTCTCACTGACACTGTAAACATTTCCTGCTCTGTTCTTCCTCTCACTGTAAAGGTTTCCGGCCTCGTTCTTCCTCTCACTGTAAACATTCCCTGCCCTGTTCATCCTCCTATTCCACGTTCTTCCTCTCACTGACACTGTAAACATTTCCTGCTCCGTTCTTCCTCTCACTGTAAACGTTTTCTGCCGCGTTCTTCCTCTCACTGTAAACGTTTCCTGCCCGGTTTTTCCTCTCACTGTAAACGTTTCCTGTCCCGTTCTTTCTCTCACTGTAAACGTTTCATGTACCGTTCTTTCTCTCACCGTAAACATTTTCTGTACATTCTTCCTCTGACTGTAAACTTTTCCTGCCCTGTTCTTCCTGTCCTCATCCCATATACTTTTCACTTTACTAATTTCCGGTCTTTTCCTGTTTCTTCCTGTCCTGTCCACCCTATTCCATATTACCCTGACTGTGATTATATTTTTCCTGTCCTGTTCTCATCCCATATTCCTTTTGATGTTCTTATTTTGTCCATGTCCTGTCCTGTAGGGTCATTTCTTCTCTATTTCATATCCTCCTTGTTGTGCTGATGTTCTTTCATATCATATACTGTTGTGTTCTGTCCTCATCCCATATTACTCTCACTGTTCGTGTTCATTTCTGTTCTTGCATTGTCCTGTAGTGTCTGGTCCTCCCTATACCATATTCATTTACTGAACTCATCTCCTGTCAAATTCATATCGTGTCATGTTCTGTTGAGTAATTTCCTGTCCTATAGTTTAATGTCCTCCCTATTTCATATTTCTCTCACTGTATACAGTATGTATCCCGTTCTGTCCTGTCATTCCCATTCCATACTCTTCTCACTGTTCTTGTGTTATTTTCTGACCCGTCCCCTACAGACCTGTCATGCCCTCTCTATCCCATATTCTTCTCACTGTACTCATTTCCTTTCCTTTACACTCACTGAACTCCCTTCCTCATCCTCACCACTCCCCACTCCTCCAATTATCATATTCCAACACGCTCTGAGTCCAATAAAACGATTGATACAGATGATGTGTGGGTTGAGTGATATGCTTCTGGTGTGAAAGAGAGGAGGAGAGAGCTTGTGTAGTGTGCAATTAGAAGGGGCTTTTTCAGCATGTTTCTACCCTTTCATAGAATATGATATCACTCACAGAGAATTTCCTGCTGCCTGTATTTTTGGACACAATGTACCCAGGAGAACATGGCAGACTGTGAAAACTGTGAGGATTCTGGCTTCTTCTAAAGTACAACATTTCAATCCGCCTGGCCACTGCACAACACAGATTCACACTGGCTTTGATAAGCAGACTGACTGGTGGAATACATCGCTATGCATTCTGGGAGACGGTACACTGTCATGAAATCACAACATGGCCTCTGAGACTCGGCCTGAGACTATAACACACCAAAGCAAGATGCAGCAGTGATTGCTGAACACGGGGAAATGATGCACAAAATCAAGTCAATTTATATTTCTTTTCATTAGATTTTCAAGGTGAGATTTCATTGCTTTCATTGAAGCACACAACGTTCTTAAATCATAACAGGAAAAGATGGATCATCAGGTTTTGCACAAACTTGTGGACTCCGTGCCAGCTGAAGTGCATGCTGTTATAAAGCTATAGGGGACAAAACAATTCTGAAAGTCATGTTAATTTTTCTAGTAAACTTTACATTTTATTTGCTATGTCGATAAGATAGCAAGGCAACATTTTGGCATCAAATGGTCTAAGTAATGGTCGCAAAATTCACTGTGTAAGCAAAATTGATTGGAATGCAATAAAGTCTAGATTACTATCTTATTTTTATTGTTATAAAACCATTGTCTATCTTATAAGTAAAGCATCTAAGTGAATGTGATGTCACTAAGAGGCCTTGCATTTATAAATTTGGCAGATGTTTCATTCTCATAATTGGAGCTACAGTACAGTTGCTGGTTTTATTAGAACAGTTTAAACCCTGTCTGCCTTTGGCTGTTCAGTTTTTGTCCTCAATACAGGATAATTTTCCTCTTTGTTCTCTCTCTCTCTCTCTCTCTCTCTCTCTCTCTCTCTGACCTCTGATTATGTGAGTGCATTGAATATGGAAATATGGAGTCCACCCACTCATGTTTGTAGCTGTGGTCTGCTGCTCTCAGCTGGGATTTTTCAAACTGCAGCTGGACTTCACAAAAGTGCACACAGGTGCTACTGGAAACAAACAAAGCACAAACATTTGCTTTTTCTCCACCTGGCATTTATTCTCTCTCTCGCACACAGAAGCGCGCACACATTTGCCTCTACCGAATCATGTACTCAAAAAATCGAGCTGTTTCCTACATGACTAGAACAACACCATATATAAATAATTCATCCAAAGCGACTTACAGAGAGTTCAGGGAGCAATAAGCGATATGTCATACAGGAGCAATAATACAACAGGTGCTAATACAAAGTTACTCGTTTCAACAAAAGCCAGAACAATACCTGTTGAGAGAAAGAGAGATTTATGATGTTTTTCTCAGGAGAAATATCCGAGACTCAGATGAGACCCAAGAAGAAGTTTCCATTTGCTTTCTGGCTTTTATCTGGTTGGCATCTAGAAGAAATAAATGAGATATTAAAGAGCTCTGATTTGTGATTTATACACCTTACCGTTAGTCATATTTTTTCCACAGGAAAAAGAAAAGCATTAAAGTTAGGGATTAAAATGTCCTGTAATGTTTTCCTATGAGGAAATTGAGCTGTACCATTCTAAAGCTTATTTGGTGTATTTTCCAGGCATGCCCTTTTGCAACGATCCAAGTCCAATTTCATAAATACTGGTGTTTTAATAAACAGAATGATGTGATGAGCGGGAAACTGATCTAGGATCAGCAGCGCTCAGAGTCAGCGGGCGTGCAACATGCCCAGACATGATTAAGAGGGCAGGTGGTTACAAGCACTCATATATTCATTTACACTGCAGAGACGTTTGGCCAAAACCGAATAACTTATAATGCTCGCAACGTGAATTATCCAAAACACACAGACGTATCACAGCTTATCATCAGAACAGAGAATTCCACTTCAAATTTCTCAAATAGCCTACTCAAGCCACCAAAAGAAGCCCATTTCCAAAATACGTAATCACATGAACATGTTAAAGATGTGTTGACAAAACTCTACACAGATGTACTTATAGAAACAAGTGAACTCAATGCGCTCTTCTGGAAAGCGTTGATGCTCATGATAATGCCAGTGTTGTAGTCGAGACCAGCTCATTAGAGTCCGAGTCAAGTCCGAGTCCAGAGTAGGTCGAGTTCGAGTCAAGACCGAGTCCAGAGAGGGTCGAGTCCGAGTCAAGTCCGAGTCCAGAGTAGGTCGAGTTCGAGTCAAGTCCGAGTCCAGAGAGGGTCGAGTCCGAGTCCAGAGTAGGTCGAGTTCGAGTCAAGACCGAGTCCAGAGAGGGTCGAGTCCGAGTCAAGTCCGAGTCCTAGGACAAGAGATCTGAGACGAGACCTATAGAAATCTTCAAGAATATGTTAAATGTTTGGTGGAAACAATAAAACTGGCACCGAGCTCATAGAGTGCTCAGTGCATTAAATATACCATGGCATGTACACTGTGTTTCATTTACTTAGACTGATATTAGTTTAAAAATATTATTAGCTGAGGGTAAAAAAGGCCACATAGTAAGTGTTGTAGAGGTAATTTTATTACAATTATGACTTCCCCCTGACCAAAAGACGTCTTTTCTGCATCTTTCGATGTTGAAAAGACGTCCCTTTATTGGCCCATTATTACGTTTTCTGAACGTCTGATATTGACGTACAGGGGACCTTGGTACAATGTAAAAACTGGTTCAAATCTAGAGTTTATCAGACTACTTTCAGTTTTCACATGGAAATAAATGAAATGAGACTCTGTGAAATGAGTTTTGTACCCACAATAATAACCATTATTGTGATCAGTGTTTGCTTTAGTTGTGCTCTTGATCCTTGACTTTTGTTAAATTAATTCGAACAGATCACCCAGCATGCATTGCAGCATGAAGCTTTCTTTTGTTGATTGTCACCATTGTTGAGTTTCATATGCAGATTCTTGATGTCGTTGTGTGTTAAAGTGGTTTAACAGATTGTGAATATGTTAATTCCTAAAAAAATCACAGTATATCAAACTACAGATCCACGGAGCTGACACATTAATAAACCAAACCCAATTATTAACAGTGATCTAAACAATTTCAAAATGCATGCATTACCATTCAGAAGTAGTCATCTCTTTGCCACAACTAATTTATTTTAACACACAGTTATGGCTGAAGGAAACCTAATTTAACATTAAAATAGAAGAGCCAAGAGCTCAAATAAAGCTAAAAAAGATCACAATAATGGTGATTTTTGCAGGTACAAAAGTGATACTGATTCAATGCAATGAGCATTGACAAATCATCCATTTTTAACCTTGATTCAATGGTTGCTTGCTATCTTACTGCACTCAAATCATTCAGCTCAGTTTATCTCAAAGAGTCTCACTTAATTTATTTCCATGTGTAAACTCAAAATTTCAACCAGTTTTTACTTTGTACAGACTGGACATCAATATTAGACAATCAGGAGACGCCATGAAAAGCTATAGAAACAACTTTCATTTTTAGCCCATAAAGGTCGTCTTTTCAATGTATTTAATATTTTTGCAGGGCAGTGTTAATTTTGACAGCAAATTTTGATTTAGTTTTAGTCAGTCTTTTGACGAAAATGCAATTTAGTCTTAGTCACATTTTAGTCAACCCCATCATTTTAGTTTTAGTCTAGTTTTAGTCGACGAAATATGAAAAACATTATAGTCGAATAAATATACATTATATTTAGTCTACTAAAATCTAAATGGTTTAAATAATTTACAATGGTGTAATTAAATGTTCCATACAAAGATTCAACTGTTTTGACATAATTTACTTCACCTTAGAATGAAATTAAACCAGGTCATTACCTTTATTTTTCAGAAAAGTTCAGTAACTAGATTTGCATTGTTGGAACACAGAATATTAGACCATGAACAACATTCCAGTTCATTCAATCCCATTTGACTCAATTGACTCGTTAAGTAGGGCGTGTTCATTCAGTTCATTCAACCAATGAAACGCTCTGACAGGGCTCACACTCAAAGGCTATTGGCTCATGGCATGTCTCTTTGAAGAAAGAGCTGCACTGTCTTTGCCTGATACAGCAATGAATGAGAAATAGCTTTCAAAAAGACATATATAAATTGCATTACATTTCTTTAGTAATGCAAACATGTTACATATTTGGATCGAATGTACCGTTTGACTCACTTCATCACTTCTATAATCAGTAGAGGACAGCGCTGGTTTTCTTTTGGCTGACTTTATGTTGCATTTCACGTTATGCAGCAGCTCGTGTTAGCGGATAAGTTAACATTGGCATATAAAAACCTTTGTGCTCCTTCGTAATGTGTTTCGGGGTGACTCACCTGCAGTCGCGCTTCAAGTTTGCGGCGTTTTACTGGCGATCGTGAAGAAAATAAGACGCTTTGTAAACCGCGTGGAGACACAGAATACACGTGTGTGCTTCCCCTTCACCCAGAGACTTCTCTCTGCCGTTTATATGAGATCAGCACATGCGCGCAAACTGATGTCCGCCAGGTGGGACAAGAATATTTTACTCTCGTTTTTATTAGTTGACGAAAATGTCAGTATATATTTTTATTACAGTTTTCGTTATAATGCATTCATTTTTATTTAGTTATCGTCTCGTTTTCGTCAGTGAAAACATGTCGTTAACGAATACTTTTCGTCATAGTTTTCGTTAAATTAACACTGCTGCTGGGACTCGAGTGGACTCGGGCATAAGTCCAATTCCGAACATGTTCGAGTACGAGTCGAGACCGAGTCAAAATGCACACAAGTCCATGACAAGACCAAGACCATNGAGTGGACTCGGGCATAAGTCCAATTCCGAACATGTTCGAGTACGAGTCGAGACCGAGTCAAAATGCACACAAGTCCATGACAAGACCAAGACCATTAAAATAGGGTCTCGAGACCGAGTTCAAGACCGAGTCCGAGTCTCGAGACTTCAACACTGGATAATGCCATTGCAACCCAACAAACGCTTTGATTCTCAAACACTAACCAGCACATCACTGGATGCAAGAGTGTTCACACACTAATGTGAAAAATCAACAAGAGATCCAAACAAAGCAGAGGTTTACATTTACAAGATTAAAGAAAGAGAAAGAGGAAATAAACGTATTCTGTTCTGTACACAATGTTTACAGCTTAGTTGTAAAAAGAGTAAATGACCCAGTAAGTATCATGCACCAATAAACATCCAAGAGACACAAGCCACACCCTTGTCACATGACATGTTAGCATTTTTAATTTAAAGGTCCAGTGTATTAAACTTAGCGACATCTAGCGGTGAGGCAGTGAATTGCAACCAATGGCCAAACCACTCAACCACCCAACCCCCCCCCCCTGTTTCGAAGCACACAGTGGCTGTAAATTAGTCATAAGAAATAATATTAACCACGTTATTGCTTCTTTGCTGGAGGAGATAACGTATTTACAAATCGCACTCTGTAGAACAGTTTGTCCGTTTAGGGCTACTGTAGAAACAACATGGTGAATTCCATGCAAGGGGACCTGCGGTGTGTGTAGATAGAAATAACTCATTCTAATGTGACGTCGTGCTCAGCATTATGGGAATATTCTGTGTAGTGTTCTGTCGTACTATTGCATTTTATATAAGTAGTATTTAATTTTAATATTAACTTTATTTTTTGTGGGGAAAGCTATTACTTTAACACATCATATCTGCTGGCATGCCTCAATGGTCATGCTTCAAAAGAATGAGCCAGAGCAACCACAGAAGTCCCGCTACGTCAACATTTGGGACAGCGTCAGTTTCCACTGCATTGATGTGGTGCGGTGCTACTTTTAAGAATTTTATTTTGTCCAACCGGGCAGCAAGGTGATGGAGGCAACCTTTTAAATCAATACCAATGGAAAAACCTTCTCCGGGCAATGGAAGAGGTTTGGGGGCACATGACCTCAGAATCGTGCCGGTGATGGGCGAAGCTGTAACTCGCTCAAAACAACAATTTTTCCTGCTGCCCGGCCAGGGCTCAAACTGGCAGTAACGTAGATGAGATTCTGCAGCCTGACCCACTTAAATTTGCATTTCACAGCTCTCCTGTTTGTTACGACCTGATAGGAACAGTTTTAGCACTACTGTGAGAATCGCTGAGTGGGACAGAATTGAAAGTGGTTTGATAGGGCGTGATACCAACTAGTTGGTTGAAAAACAAGTGTTGAACATTTCTGATTTGTAAACTCTTTCCGTAGCCAAATGTCAGTACAGTTTTTGTTTCCTTGCATCTGTACAGGTCAGGATGGAAATAGCTGTTTTCCCATTGGTTCTGTGGGATTCCAATGACATGACATCAACATGACCTCTGTTTGCTCATTGTGTTGATGCACATTTCTTAAGCACACACACTTAGTTCTCGCAGTAACGTTAATTATATGTCAAAAAAGTTCTCGCAGTAACGTTTAAAGAGCATTTTAGCAACATTATGTCAAAAACTTTCTTGCAGTAACCTTAAAAGAGCTTTTTATCAACATTATATGTCAAAAAAGTTCTCGCAGTAACGTTTAAAAGAGCATTTTAGCAACGTTATGTCAAAAACTTTCTTGCAGTAACTTAAAAAGAGCATTTTATTAGCATTATATGCCAAAAAAGTTCTCGCAGTAACGTTAAAACAGCATTTTATTAACATTATATGTCTAAAAAGTTCTCACAGTAAGGTTAAAACAGCATTTTATTAACATTATATGCCAAAAACGTTCTTGCAGTAACTTTAAAAGAGCATTTTATTAACATTATATGTCAAAAAAGTTCTCGCAGTGACATTAAAACAGCATTCTTTTAACATTATATGTCAAAAACGTTCTTGCAGTAACCTTAAAAGAGCATTTTAGGAACATTATGTCAAAAACGTTCTCGCAGTAACCTTAAAACAGCATTTTATTAACATTATATGCCAAAAACGTTCTCGCAGTAACGTTAAAACAGCATTTTATTAACATTATATGTCAAAAACGTTCTCGCAGTAACTTTAAAAGAGCATTTTATCAATATTATATGTCAAAAACGTTCTCGCAGTAACGTTTAAAGAGTATTTTAGCAACATTGTCAATACATTTCTCTGCGCATGGATAGGTCTGTCGACCAGGGAGGGGGCATGGTTAAGTCTGTCGACGGGGGGGTGTTATGCATACGTGTCTTTTGTATTGATAATACATCCGTCTGAGCGGCCAATGTGTCCGTTCCAGCCCCAAACGCTAGCGGCCCACCGGGAAAGCGCCAGATGGCCAGTCCGCCCCTGTGTGACAGCTTGACCTTGTAGAATATAACTACTAGAAACACACTGAGAAAGAGAACACAGTTTCTCCTTGACTTGAAAAGATCTGATAAGTGAGAAGAGGTGATGTTTTCTCTCCTAAGTCACATAAAGAAGTTTTGTTAGAGCACCACCCACCTCAAACCTGAACTGCACTGAAACACCAGCACGAGCATCTATCTGTGGGTGCTAACAGCCAACAGCCAACAGCTTGACCCCGCAGACAAGAGAAAATGACCTGGGATCAGTGAAACACGTACAGACAGAAAGATTTCAAAACATTCAAATAGAGCAGATGAGACGTTCAGACCGCTTTCTGTCCAATTCTGAGCCGGACGACTTTAGCTGGCCTCACTCCCACATGCAAGAGAAAGTCTCTGAAGGTACGGCGAGCGGAACAGAGATCTTAAAGAAACAGTACAGACACAAATGAAATTTCTAAACCAATTATTATTATTTTGTCCCGCAGAACTTAAAAGGTAATGTCCAATTCAGAAACAAACCATTCTTTTTTTATTTTGTATTAATTGAGCAAAAAAACACAAAATGATTCGTAAATGACGCATTGATTGTGCTTGGACTTTCTTTGTGAATCTTGAAAGCTTTGCTCCCCTTTCATTGCATTTTAAAGTTTGTCCCTTTGTGTTCCCGAGAAGAAAGAAAGCCTTGCGGGTTTGGAGGGACAATGAGGGTGATTTAATGATTTTCATTTAGTCTGTTCTGTCTCGCTTGCGTATGTACATTTGAAAACTCACACATTGCCTTCTTTTATCGAGACACACTCCATTTAGGAACGCTATCCTGGGTAAGAAGCTCATCACTCATTTCCTCTAAGCCGTTTAAGAGTGTCACCTGAGTCCCACTCGCTCCGCGGCCCACCTCCAGCACTTTGATCAGGCCGCCAACTAATGCCTTCTCATGCTTTTAATATACAAGAAATATTGACGGTTATTAAATGTTTTACGAACAGACGACTCATGCTCTCCCAGGCTTATATGAACTTCATTAGGGCCACGGTTGATTCTCAAGAACACGCGTGTGAACTGACATTATAGCGTGCTAATGAAATCAGGCTCAAAGCACGCGTGATGAAGTGGTCACCTGTGCGCGGCGCAGCAGCTTCATGTGGCTCCGAAGGGCTGAATTATGACATGGGTAACGTTCGACTCTTGACTGACGGCAACTCGAGCCAGCTCTTCTCAGTGTGGGACGAAATAATTAGGCTTTTAAAGTCAAAATGGGCCATACGGTGTCTCGTCACCCCGCGTGATCCCTGCCTGTTTGATCGGCGGAACTGAACCGCTGAACTGTTAGAATTCCCAGAATTCACTTTTTGCTTAACGTGACGCGACAGAGGAAATATTTACATTCACAGTCTTGTTGCCGGATTTCACAGCTCTCTTAACTGCGGAGGAAGTCTTTAATTGATCGCAATAATGTGGTTTTACTTAAACGCATGGTGGATTGGCTTTGTTTTGTGCCTTTTTTTTAAATATCTGAACACTTATTAGTGTGTTTATAGGGAATATTGACCTCTCCTTCATAACTTAGTGAGCTGTCTCTACACTCAAAAAAACAGATTTTTAAATTCTGTTTTTATTGCTTCTAAACTATTTATTTTGATATAATTATTTTGTATTATATATTTTTTATTTAATAATAAAATAATATGTAATTAATTAATAATAAGTAATTAATACAATAATTGTATTTACTTTATTAATTAATTAATTTTATTAATAAAATTACTATTATAATTTTAAATGTAATAATAACTATTTATTATAATTATACATTATTTTATATGATATATTTATATATTTAATTTTATTTAATTTTGTGCTACACCATTGTATCAGGATCAAAATAATGTTAAAACAATATATTGGTTAAATAAATATCTAAAGCATAAACAATATTATTTTGGCCAAATTCTAGGGCTTTGCCCACAGGGGAATCCCATGATGCATTGCGGCGCTCACTATGTGATAAAATAAATTAAATGTGACCAATGAAGCAATAGAAATAGCAAGGAAGCACGGTCGGACAATCACATGATGTCCAAACCAATTTTTAAGCATGTTTGCCTGAGTTTAAATGCATGTGTTTGTTTGTTTGTTTATGTGGGCGGGTGTGAATGTGACAACACCTGTGCAGCTGTATCTGTAAACTACATGTATGTAAAGAACATTAGTGTATGTGTTTCTAAACAGGCCCAAACTAGTCTTCCAGCGTGTCCATACCAACCTGTGAACGCACAAGCGCGCTATGCTGCGGGACCGACGCAACAAGTGTGAGGTCAAACGTACCGTTGCCTCCCTTGTGTACAGTATTCTCCGGCCGCGGGGGAGATTGTTCTGGGAACAGCGAACGCTTACAGTAGGACTTGGGAGAAGGAAAACAAACTTGGCTCCACCGTGAACATGTGGCGGGCGGGGACCGCTGACGTCTATAAATAAACCTCTCTGGGTTGGCTGTGAATCTGTGCTGTTGGCACAAAGTGGATGATGTCATTGTTAGCAGGCCTGAAAGAGAGACAATGCACATCTGCAAGGGGACAAAAGGTACAGGAGGAAAGTCCCAATGCACGACACAGTGGAGCTGTAATTATAAATAAAATAGGCCACGGGTCTGCAGGTGTAGAGAAGGAAAATACAAAAGGAAAATTTTAGTTTCTGTAAGCTTAACTGGGTTACAATAGTTAAATGGGAAACTGGCACTTTAAATTAAATAAAGAAAAATAATGTCTGTTTGTCAGTGTTTCATCTGATCTACAAATGTTGGTCAGTCTTAGTGAAATGCGAATGAATGAAAATGTGTGTGATGGTGTTTTTTTATTTTTGATCATCATTAGCAATGTTCTGTTTATATATTTTTTTAATCAAATTATTATTATATTGTCACAAAAAGACATTTTATTGGTGAGAAACTTTCTTTTATATACACACCAGAAGAGCATGCATTGTCTTTTAAAGTCACTGTGTAAGTGTTTTACACAGTGTTGCAGTGATTATTATAAATGATTTATCTGTGCACACCACTATTTTTTTCTAAATTCATTTGCACTTTAATCTTTAATCAAAAACATTAAGCTCCTCTCCCCTTCTCAACAACAACTCTTCACCACATGACGTCAGCAACAACAACGAGGTAGGACTATACGAGGTATGTCCAATGGCCAGGCATTTTAGCCCTCCAGGCCCAACTTACAACAAACCAATCAAAAGGGAAAGGCAAAATAAAGCCCCGCCCATTTTTTCAAATTTCAGAAGCCGTTTCACTCGGATTTACGTCACGATACAGAAAAGAAGCCAATCCCAACTTCCGCTTCATGGTGACTTTAAAGATGTTTACATAGTTTTAGTACTAGTATTAGCAAATGCTGTTAAGGAAAATTATATTGTTCCAGTGAGGAAACAACCAACGCGCGTTTGTGAGACAACAACATGGTCGGATTTAAGCCTTGTACTGCTTAATGAAAGTCTCGTTCAAAACTGACTTCAAATTCTCAAGAGCGACACTGAAAAACAAAGATTCCTCGAGCGGGGTTGTGCTTCTCTGTGATGAAAGCAGCTTGGGCTCTGTTGCTTTTCCTCAAAATCCGAGTCAAAGTAATTCCCTTTGTACGCTTAGAAATACTAAGCATATACATCTCTCCCACACAGACAAGCAAATTACTGCACCACTGCTGATAAGGGGTTGTGCATTAAGGCTGAAGTATAGTTCCCTTTTTACGCGTATGCGAGGGACAGCGTACAGTGCGCGTGACGCAAATTTCGTCATCAGAATAGTACGCGCGTACTTTACGTGCTCCACCGGAATTTTGTTACCTCGCTTACAAAGTAAGCGCAGGTTGCGCATGCGCATTCCATTTTTTGCAGTAATTAGGCCCTGTAGGCCCGGAGAGGTATTGCAATATGTCGTAATGCGCATGCGTCAAAACCCGTGTGTACGCGTATGAGTCGAAAGCAGTATACTTTGCAAGGCTGTGCCTTTGGCTATAGGCATACGCTCACATACACATAAAAAAAGAAGTATGCCACAGACTATATAGCGTGTAACTATTTTACGAGGTGTCTAAGTTGTATTAGTTCACAAAGATACTATAAATCATACAAAAGTTGGTTAAAACCTTTATTTCACAGTCCTGTTTCCCATGTACATACTGTGTATGTATTACAGTAAATATAATAAATAGGTACTAACCCTGAACCTACCCCTAAACCTAAACTTATACCATGTAGTTATCTTATACAACCCAGTACTTTATTAGGTAAGTACACTATAGGTACACGTACTGTAAAATAAAGTGCAAACCAAGTGTATGATTAGAAAAAAAAATTAAGAATGTAGTCCCACCCCTAAACCAAACATCACTGAGCATGATTGAATTAGCCACCTTGTAAAGTAGTTACGAATTGCCATGAGATTGTGTTGTACACTGCCTTATTCAATAGCTTCTTCGCAATAGTTGATTGGCCAGCCGGGCATTTTGCAAACTAATTTATTGTATAATGAGCACAAATTTATTTTTTTCGCAACAGACACCCTGCACATTCTGATCTAGCATTTTGTCTCTTATATCAATTCATATTCTTCTGAAACAAAATAGAACTCAAATTAAAATTCGGCATACATTCAATAAGCAAAACTAGCAATAATCTGTGGTTTATGTGGTATAATCAAAGACAATTTAATGCAGAAATGAGGCCCACTTATAACAGTAAGTTGGTGAAATTGGAAGAATCTATATGACGGCTGTAGAAAAGGAAGTCCCGCCTTACAAATAAAAGGCAAGTTGCTGATTGGCTGGACAAACCTGGAAAATACTATTTATTCCAACATCTGCTCAAGATCAAAAGATTATTGGTTTCTTGTCAGGGATTACTCGGAGTCAAAATGCAGGTAAATACTTATTACAATCCTCCTATAACATACAAGGCAGGTACGAATATTCAGGACCAGACCGCCGAAGCGGCGGGTAATCAAGCAGTTCAGGTAACGGAAAGTCAAGGGGCTCGAGCACTCGGCCATTGTGAATGGGAGGTAGACAAAAAAAGGCGAGAGGTAATTCCAGGAGGATCAAAAAAAGGTTGAAAAGGCCCGATAATGCAAATGGCCAAGATCCAAGAAAGTAAGTTTCGAGCAATATATTCCAAGGTAAGTGTCTAGGGGGATTAGTCCGCAAGACCGAGTTCCAAAACCATATTCCACCGGTGAGAATCTGAGGCAGAAATTCCACTACGTGAGGCACTGGATGAATCTCTACAAGACAGGGCACGGGATGAGTATCCACTAGACAGGACGCTGGATGAATATCCCCAAACAAGAGGGAGTAGATAAACCGTCTGGGGCTGAGCCGTAGATCCGCCAGGGGGAAGCCTCCACAGAGAGAAGCCTCCACAGAGAGAAAGCCACTCGACCAACCAGGGCTTTCCTGACGGGCAGAAGAGCCAACACTGCAGGCAGGGAAGAGGTAGACACCGTGCACAACAAAAGCACTGGAGCCTAGACAAAAAGAGTGATTAATATAAAGTTCTAATCCTAGAAGCAAGACTGGATGGTCGACACGAAACCAACATTAACGATCTGACACTGGACAAAGAATGACTCGGTGTTGAAGTAGAGAAAGAAATCAACGAGTAACGAGCAACCAAGAGAGGAGAGAGAAACCAAAATGAAACCAGGTGAGGAGAGTGAAACAATAATGAGCGGGTAATAGCGAAACAAGGGGGCGGGGTGACAGACGCAGACACAGAGCACATGGTGAGCTGTCAGACCGCACTACGTGATTGACAAACAAAACAAACAAGTGCTCAGACCCGGACCTGACAGTATCCCCCTCCCAGCAGCGCCACCGGGCGCTCAAAGAGGGGGCTCACCTAGTCTTTGGCGGAAATCCATGATCAGAGGCGGGTCCAGGATATCCCGGGAGGGTACCCAACATCTCTCCTCTGCGCCATAGCCTTCCCAGTCAACAAGGTACTGTACACCTCTGCCACGACAATAATCTCTTCACCGTATAGGTGGGAGAGCCATCCACAAGACGTGGGGGGGGGGGGTTGGGCAGGGCGATAACTAGCAGGGTGAAGGGGAGACGATACAGCTGGCTTAACCCTGGATACATGAAAATCAGGGTGAACCCGACCAAGGGAAGGGGGAAGTCTGAGCGTGACAGCCACCGGATTAACCACCTTAGTGATGCGGAATGGACCAATGAACTTCGGTGCCAGCTTACGAGAAGGCACCCGGAGAGGCAAGTCCTTGGTGGAAAGCCATACCCGCTGACCACAAATATAGGTAGGAGGAGAAGAGCGGTGGCGATCAGCCGCTGTCTTGGTCCGTCTAGCAGTTCGGGCCAGAACCCCTCTGGCCTTCTCCCAGGTGCTCCGGCAGCGTCGGGTGAAGACCAGAGCAGATGGGACCGCAGCATCGGGTTCCTGTGATGGAAACAGAGGAGGGTTATAACCAATGGAACACTCAAATGGGGACATACCTGACGCAGCCGAAGGGTGGGAGTTGTGGGCGTACTCTACCCACGGGAGCTGATAGCACCAGGAACTCGAGTTAGAGGATGTCAGATGGCGGAGCATTCTGCCTAGATCCTGGTTGGCCCGCTCGCATTGCCCGTTGGTCTGGGGATGGAAACCGGAAGACAGACTCGCAGTGGCCCCGATCTGTCTACAGAATTCTTTCCAGAACCGGGAGGAGAACTGAGGACCCCTATCGTATACGACGTCGACAGGCAAGTCGTGGAGGCGGAAGACGTGATCCACCATCAGTTGGGCGGTCTCCCGGGCGGAAGGATGAAATGGACCGCCTTGGAGAAACGGTCCACCACAGTGAGAACCACGTTGTTATTCTTGGAGGGAAGAAGCCCAGTGACAAAATCAAGGGCTATGTGCGACCAGGGGCGGGTAGGGATGGGGAGAGGATGGAGCAGAGTAGCGGGAGGGCGATTGAGTGTCTTGCATTGAGTACATATCGGGCAGGCCAACACGAACTGTCTGACATTGTTGGCTAGAGAGGGCCACCAAAAACGCAGATGATGGCAGCCAGCTTTCTCCGCGTTCCTGGATGGCAGACCAGTCTAGAAGAATGACCCCACCGAAGGACATCTGGCCGCAATGCAGCCGGCACAGATAACCTGCCCCCTGGACACTCTGCTGGCACTTGCACCCCTCGTCTGGCCTCCCTCACTCACCGTTCGCTACCCCAGGAGATGGCCCCAATCACCACCCTCTCTCCGGGGGCCGGAAAACTGGCGTGAGAGCGCTTCAGGCTTGACGTTCTTGGAGCCGGGCCAGTACGAGATGGTGAAGTTGAATCGGCCGAAGAAAAGTGCCCAGCGAGCCTGGCGGGAGCTTACCCTCTTGGCTGAACAGATGTACTCCAGATTATTGTGGTCCGTCTAGACCAAGAAGGGCCGTTCAGCTCCCTCCAGCCAGTGGCGCCATTCACCCAGGGCTAGTCTCACCGCTAACATCTCCCGATTACCAATGTCATAATTACGTTCTGCAGGGCTGAGGCGGTGAGAGAAGGTGCACGGGTGCACATTCCCATCTCCAGCGGACCGCTGAGATAAGACTGCACCGACCCCGACATCTGATGCGTCGACCTCAACAATAAACTGGAGGGCAGGATCTGGAAGAGACAGAACAGGTGGAGAGACAAACGAGACTTTAAAATGTCAAAGGCAACCTGTGCTTTGTGATTCCACTTGAAGGCTACTTTAGTGGAGGTCAGCGAGGTGAGAGGTGTGGCGACACAATGAAAGTTTCTGATGAATCGCCGATAGAAGTTGGCGAAGCCCAGAAATCTCTAAAGTGCCTTGCGGGAGTTGGGGATGGGCCATTCGGCAACAGCCTTAATCTTGGCGGGATCCGCCTTGATACCTTTGGAGGAGATAATATGACCAAGGAACGTAACAGACTCGACATGAAACTCGCACTTCTCCGCTTTTACGAAAAGTTTGTTCTCGAGTAAGCGTTGGAGGACCCGCCTAACGTGCTGGGTGTGTTCCTGGAGAGAGGATGAAAATATGAGAATGTCATAAGGTACACAAAGACAAATATATTGATCATGTCACCCAGGATGCTATTGACGAGATCCTGGAAGACGGCTGGAGCATTGGTCAGACCGAAAGGAAGAACCAAATACTCGTAATGTCCTGTTGGAGTGTTAAACGCTGTCTTCCACTCATCTCCCTCTCGGATGCGGACGAGGTGGTACATATTGTGGAGGTCTAAGTTAGTGAAGACCTGGGCTCCCTGTAACAACTCAAAGGCGGAAGACATTAAAGGTAAGGGGTTGCGATTCTTAACAGTAATGTCATTCAAACCTCGGTAATCAATACAGGGACGTAGGGAGCCATCCTTCCCGACGAAGAATCCTGCGCCTGCAGGGGAATATGAGCGCCGAATGAGACCAGCCTGGAGTGACACCTGATTGTACTTGTCCATGGCCTCTCTCTCAGGACCGGACAGGGAATAGAGACGACCCTTAGGCGGGGAAGTGCCTGGGAGGAGGTCGATGGCGCAGTCGTAGGAGCGATGCAGCGGAAGAGAGGTGGCCCCGGACTTACTGAACACCGCACTAAGATCGCAGTACTCCACCGGGACTTGAGTGATGGTGTGGAAGATACTGCCAGAAAGTGACCGGGCTTCAATGGGTTCCATGAGAGGAGCTATGGGCATACCCCAATCGCGGGCAGTGGTGGCGTCAATGAAATTGCCCTCTGCCTCTGAGTCAAGGAGGGCTTGACCACTGTGAGTGACCCCTGGAACTGGATCTTGAAGGAAATCTGGGCACGACCCGAAGGAGAGGTTGTAGGAGAGATAGCGCCCACCAGAACTCTCCGTCCTACGGGTGGGCCTTGGCTTTTAGTGGACAATGGACAGCAAAGTGGCCTGCCTTGCCACAGTAGAGACATAACCCTTGGGCCAAGCGCAGTTGTTTCTCCTGAGATGTGAGACGGAGGCGCCCCAGTTGCATGGGTTCGGAATGATCCAGTGGGGGTGTGGAGGATGCAGTGCTGGCAAAAGTCTTGGGATGGGTGTGTCAAAAAGGGGTGGTCACGTGTCTTTGGTGGCGACGTGCCAGGCAGCTTTCTACCTGTACCGTGAGGCTGATGAGGGCGTCAAGATCTCTGGGAAGGTCAAGTGGGGCCAGTTCATCCGCAAGGTTGGGGTTCAGCCCGTCGAGGAAACGGGCACGAATAGCACTCGGATTCCAGTCAGACGATGCTGCAAGGGTCTTTAGGTGGATGGCATATTCCGTGACCGAACCCCCTTTCTGGGTAAATCGAGCGAGCTGGGCGGCTGCTTCGCCGAGACCGAGTTCCAAATCCATATTCCACCGGTGAGAATCCGAGGCAGAAATTCCACTACGTGAGGCACTGGGTGAGCCTCCACAAGACAAGGCACTGGATGAATCTCCACAAGACAGGGCACGAGATGAGTATCCACTAGACAGGGCGCTGGATGAATATCCCCAAACAGGATCCAAGAGGTAGTAGATATCCGGCTGGGGCTGAGCCGTAGATCCGCCAGGGGGAAGCCTCCACAGAGAGAGCCACTCGACCAACCAGGGGTTTGCTGACGAGCAGAAGAGCCAACACTGCAGGCAGGGAAGAGGTAGACACCGTGCACAACAAAAGCAATGGAGCCTAGACAAAAAGAATGTTTCATATAAAGTTCCAATCCTAGAAGCAAGACTGGATGGTCGACACGAAACCAACATTAATGATCCGACACTGGACAAAGAATGAATCGGGGTTGAAGTAGAGAAAGAAATCAACGAGTAACGAGCAACCAAGAGAGGAGAGAGAGAAACCAAAGTGACACCAGGTGAGGAGAGTGAAACAATAATGAGCGGGTAATAGCGAAACAAGGGGGCGGGGTGACAGACGCAGACACCAAGCACATGGTGAGCTGTCAGACCGCACCACGTGATCGACAAAGAACAAAACAAACAAGTGCTCAGACCCGGGACCTGACAGTTTCTCTCGCACACCTACCGTATTGCTCCAGGAAACGCATTTATTAACCCATTTGGATGATTTTTATGTTGGATATTTCTTCAACAACTTCAACAAGGTGGGATCTATACATGGACATAAAGTGATAGATATTTTTATATTAAAATATATGGTTTTTATACAGTATAGGGTTGTGTTTAACTGAAAGAAAGGAGGAATCTGAGATATCTGGGATGAGTTATGAGAGAATGTTCATTTTTCAATTAACTGTACCTTTAAGAGGCCCTTTAGTATAATGCACAGTACTGCAAAATAAACTTTCCAAAAATTCAACAAAGCGTCTGTGAGAATATACCAGCAGATTGTGTGATTATGAATGATTGATAGTATGTGTGTGTAGTCTAATGGGGTCCCACAGGTCTGATGCAGACAGTAACTGCAAACAGGTCAATAGTATTGAATGATTGTTGATTGTGGTTACATACACGCTCACAGATGCAGAATGTGATTCGATGTCCTTCCCTCTTTGCACATGCTGTTGTTGTTTATAGACGCCCTGAGGGTTGGGATTTCTTTCCGTTTCTGTCTCTCTGTGTTCTCTCATGAAAACAAAGCTCCGCCCATTTCCCCCTTACACAAAACACTGTGGGGTGAGAGCTAGCGGTCCCTCCACACGCAGCGCTGATATCAAACCTTCACACTCATACACCCAAAAATGAAAATTCTGTCATCATTTACTCACCCTCATTAAAACCTGTATGACTTTCTTTCTTTTGCAGAACACAAAAGAACATTTTGAAGAATGTTGGTAACCAAACTACACCCTTATTGACCACCACCGAGACATTTCTCAAAATATCTTTTGAGTTCCACAGAAAAAAGTGTCATACAGGTTTATAACCACATGAGCGTGAATAGTTGATGACATTTTTTAAGTGCCTTAAAACCTTTCGATACACTGTGGATTTGTGGACACGTTTATGAATACTGTGTCTGTATACTCCGATTTATCTGAATTTGTCATATTGTGTTTTGCCGCAGTGCGTTTCTCAATTTAACTCAAATCCAAACTGGATATTTTGGGTAGCAATCACTTGCGTGTAAAGCACAAGCCAAGTTTATGATACAACATGCCACCTTTAGAATACAACAGAGGGATATCGAGGAAGAAAATGTTTTGATGGGATTTGATTTAAATTTATTGATTAAATCGCGAAAGGTGGGCACTACCTACAAGGTGCATGGGGGGTAGGGGCTGAAAAACGTACAAGGCCTTGAGACAGTCTATTTCGCTAAAACAAGCCTTGTTTTGTTATATTTACATGCATTGGGGTAAAGAACCTTTCCCTCAAATCTTTAATGCCCATGAAAGCATAATTTACGATTTTCTTTATTTGTTACAGCTATCTAATTTATCTCTCACTTACATGGTGTCTGAGGTGCAGACGCGGCTGACCGGGAGTGATGTGCTGGGGACGTAATGGCCTGTTTCATAGTTTAAGATGCAGTAGGGGTGATAAAGCAGGTGCTATAAAAGTGTATGGCAGAAAATAGACTAATTGACAGGAGCAGAGAAATGTCCAGTACAGCAAGTCTATGGATAATACAGACACAATTTAATAAACAATAAACACCAATTTAATTACACGTGAGGAAATTCATGATGCTAGTTTTGAAAAACAAGGAAGATGAAAAGAGTTTTATAAAGACAATGCTTCATAAAGCAACAATAAAAGTGCTACTACGTTTTATTTGGCTTCATCCAGACAGTTCCAACATCTTTTTCTGCAGCACATGACCAGCCTAAACCAGCACATGACCAGCCTAAACCAGCACATGACCAGTTAAGGACCAGCTCATGACCAGCTTAATCCAGCACATGACCAGCCTAAACCAGCACATGACCAGTTTAGGACCATCTTAAACCCACACATGACCAGCCTAAACCAGCACATGACCATCTTAAACCAGCACATGACCATCTTAAATCAGCACATGACCAGCTAAGGACCAACTCATGACCAGCTTAAACCAGCACATGACCATCTTAAATCAGCACATGACCAGCTAAGGACCAACTCATGACCAGCTTAAACCAGCACATGACCATCTTAAACCAGCACATGACCATCTTAAATCAGCACATGACCAGCTAAGGACCAACTCATGACCAGCTTAAACCAGCACATGACCATCTTAAACCAGCACATGACCATCTTAAACCAGCACATGACCATCTTAAATCAGCACATGACCAGCTAAGGACCAACTCATGACCAGCTTAAACCAGCATGTGACCATCTTAAACCAGCAAATGACCAGTAAGGACCAGCTCCTGACCAGTTTAAACCAGCACATGACCAGTTTAGGACCAGCTCATGACCATCTTAAACCCGCACATGACCAGCCAGCACATGACCATCTTAAACCAGCAAAGTACCAGCTTAAATCAGCAAATGACCTGCTTAAAGCATAAATCAGCCATAATGCTTCAAAACCTACCTAACCAGCATATGCTGATCTACAGGGTAGTTATATATGATACACAACCAATACATACTTAAAAGATCTCATTCTTGAAACACGACTCAACCAAAGCATCGTTTCAAAATCCATCTGACAAAATCCACCTTCTTTTAACAGCCAAATACAAAGCTGACTAAACACAGGAAAGAGACAATAAAAGTGGACCGGCACGCTCACTGGAGTGTTTGTGGAGAGTCGAGAGAAGTAGTGTAGTTAAAGTGGTAAAAACACAAATGAGAGCAGAGAACTTTGATGTCCACCAAAGCCAGAGGGCCAAGAGCGCATTACAGCATACAAACACACGCAGAGCCGTTTGCTCCCACACCTGCAAGCTGTTAAATATTACAGCCGTCCCGTTTATAAAGAACCACCTCACTTGTTAATGCGGTGTACTCAGGCATATCTGAGTAAGAGAACCCTCGTTTTCTTCTGATTTGTAGGCTTTGCTCTGAGGTCCTCTTAAGGTTTCCATGAGAATGTCCACCTGTAAAGGATTTAGTTTGCTTTCGTAGGGAAGACTTGTATTCCCCCCCCCTCTCGCTCTCTCACACGCACAAAAAGTCACTGAACTGTTTTTTTGCAAAAAGGCGTTTTTATTTTATATGGAAAAATATATTCATTCACAGTCAAGTTTTTCCCCAGGGGGGAGTTACACATCTGTCGACTACAGGAGAAGAAGACCTTGGAGCATCACAACTTTTATTAACACTGACATATAAAGAGGTCATGTAGATACACGGGTAAAGTATTTGAACAGCGACAGCCACATTAATCCTACCCTGAGAAAGCAAAAACACAGATCTCTTTAATATCTCAACTATTTCTCCTAGACGAGATGAAATGAAGAGCAAATGGGAACGTGCTTAAAGGGATAGTTCACCCAAAAATGACAAATAATAATACATTTATAATTTACTCACCTTCGAGTTGTTCCAAATCTGTATAAATGTCTTTGTTCTGATGAACACAGAGAAAGATATTTGGAAGAATGCTTTTAACCAAACAGATCTTTCCCCCCATTGACTCCCATAGTAGGAAAAATTACTTGATCATTTTTCTTGTTCTGTTGAACACAAAAGAAGACATTTTGAAGAATGTAGGACAGCAAACAGTTCTGGGGCACTTTTGACCACCGTTGTATTTTTTCCTACTATGGGAGTCAACAGGGGGCAAAATCTGTTTGTTTATAAGCATTCTTCCAAATATCTTTCTCTGTGTTCATCAGAACAAAGAAATGTATACAGATTTGGAACAACTCGAGGGTGAGTAAATGATGACAGAATTTTCATTTTTGGGTGAACTGTCCCTTTAAGTCTCATTTGCGTCAGAAATCTCAAAAATGTCTCCATTATGCTTTCAGAAGAGATCTCAACAATGTCTCAAACTGAGCTCAGATTTATCAACTCTGGGATCTCAACATGAATTCAAAGATTTATCATCAAATGAACCCAACTCCAGGTTATTTTACCTCTACAATCTACATTCATTTTACACCTCCATACTATGACATCAATGACAACAAATATGTTCTTTTTGCATGAAAGCCCACAGTTTACCAGAGATAAACTTTCCAATAAAAAGTCCAATAGTTTAAAAATCAAAAATCTGTCTGTGATTAAACGTCGTTCTTTCTCAGTGGGAATGAGCCTCAAACCCTCTATAATCCATTGGCTCTGAATCATGAATATTCGTGCTTCTGAATGCACGCTGACAGGAATTGCCCACCTATGAGATGATGAGTAAAAAAAAAGAAAAGTCGACAACAAACAGACTAAAACCTCCCCCACGTTTTTTCGCTAAACCAAAGCATTATGCTAAGTAGCGTCAGTATCTGGCCTCAGCTGGAGAAGGAGGGACACATGGTGCTTGCTGGGTCATGAACAATGTCTTGGCTTCGGTTGGTCTCCCGCTGGGCTGAGAATCAGCAGGCCTGCTGTGAGACCGAGATGGAAGATTCTAGACCTTCAGCGAAGGCCTTTAGATGGGCGGTCAGAAGCCATGAAGCACGTCGTCCTTCTTTCATATCTGTTCCGCTCAATTGCGTTCTGTAAACTCTGTGTTCCTTTTACATCCCAGTGAGCATAACAACGTTGTGATTTATTTATGTTTTTAGTTGTGAGTAGGTTATGATGTCTTTTAGCATGATGCTGTTGTTGATATTGTTAGCATGGTTTCATTGTATTTCGTAAAAATTGTACAAGGTGGCTAATTTGTAAAAATTCGTACAATGTAAGACCATGTCCACATTACTACGTTTTCGTTTTAAAAACGCTCTTCATCCACACTAGCGCGTTCATGCATTTTCCAAGTTCTGCCCATCCACACTTAAACGCCCTGAACACTTTTTAACTTTTTTGCCTTATTATAATGTCGCGCTTTCAAAATAGTTGACAAATACGCCGTCTCAGTGTGCACGGAAGGCCAAAACGGAGAGAAAAAGATGCGTTTTCAAATGAGAACGTATTCATGGGGGAAGGTTCTAAATCATACAAAAATTTATGATTAGTAAAAAAACACTACTGAAGCCTCACGTCTAAAACTAACCACCAGTTGCGCAAAAGAAGGTCGTAAGTACGAATTAGTATAAATTATTTACCTCATAAAATAGTTACGAATTGCTATAGAACAAGTGTAAGTAATTAAATATGTAGTTCATCTACTGAACATCCAAAAGTCTGGACTATTACTAGTATTCATGTTTGATGTAAAAATACACCGTCATTTTAAAGCTACATAAAATGTATATTTTGGCTAAATTGTTTTGTAACTTTGCATGCATACGGGATGATGACGTACATCCGCTAAAATCTTAGCCAGCTCTATTATATCCGGCGCATGTAGCGTCCATAGGCAACAATGCTGTTTTTCACATGGACATGAACCTCGGATGACGGTTAATGATTTAAGTCATATTCTCCAAACACTAGGTCATACATAGACATCCAAAAAGGAGAAAGGCGTCAAGCTATACATCCACAAATATGAAAAAAGCTAAGTAAACTTTTGCACTTACTCGAGGCTTGATCATAGAGGCAGTCAACAATGCTCAGTCGCAGTGCTGTCGGATTACCGAGATTTTTTTTACATAACACATCGTTATCGCTTGGTGACAAGTCACCTCAGCGCTATGAGAGCGGAAGTGGCTTAGCTGGCTGAGATTTTACCGGAAGTAGGTCATCACCCCGTGTGCATATACCCCATTTGGCTACAAATGTATTTAAAAATTGTAGTGTACATAATTCATTTTTCACAATATAATTCATAATTCACAAGTATTTTAAGACGATTTTTCGTGATAAAAATCAAAAAGGATGGGAAATGACATACTGGTCACTTTTTAGTTTTGTTTTAAAAAACATAATACTGTAACATCGTCTGACTACAAATATTTCTGAATTGCTATAAGCTCATTACCTTACTGTAAACACAACATCGACCAAGTTTTGCATATTAAAAAAATCTCAAAGGGCTTTGCACAATTGACTAATCCATTGGATGCATTGGGTGATCTCCACAATGAAGTTTTCTCCCATTGTCCACCTCTGTCAATTGTGATGTAGCTTTTGAAAAGCGAATGGCCCTTGTTCGGCATTAATCGAGTCATTCCCCCTCTTAAACCCCCTTTAGTGTCAGCGCAAACTCGCATAAACTGAAGAGGAGATTTGACTCATGCGGCCGGCTAGAAGAAAGCCAGCCTTAATGATTCGAACAGCCAAGAAAGGCCTTTTGAGTCCCAGGAGTGCGTGCGGACAGCGCTGGCTGGGAATAGATTGATGAGGCAGCTAAGTGGGCCTCAATGAGTCGGTGAAAAAAGGGGTAAGCCAACACGTAATCACAGCTCAACGCCACTCACCGCCATTTCCATAATGTGCCACTCGCTGATGGTGCCTGATGTAAGATTGAATATGTTTTGTGTGATGTTCAATGCATTCTAATGATGTACTTGAAAACAGATTCACTTGAGTTGAATCGAGACGGTTAGTGAATATATGAATCACAGTACGGTCGACTGTGTTCTCTGTCCACATATGGAAGACCAATGTGTCATATTTTGCAGTGCATGAAAATCCTGTTCTAAATAAGTATTTTGTCTCATTTTCCAAGCAAAATGTCAAAGACTATGACCTTGTAGCCTAAATAAATTTTTGTAAGGTTTATACCTAAAAATGAAACTTTTTTTTGAAGATTTACTTCATTACTTCATTAAGTCAAGATACATTTTCTGAAAACACATATTATGTTTTATATATATCTCAATATTGTGTTTCAATGTAGTTATATTTTTTAAGTATTTTTTTTACTTTTCTCAGTTTCAAGGATGTTTGAATGATTTGATAGATAGACAAGATTTGGTAGATCCAATGGTAGAAACAATGTTAACTCATTGTGTAGATTATCTAAATACTGATCAAGAAGAACAATTTTTTTGTTGCAAGAATGCTCCATGTACTCTTTTTCACAAAAACCTACCCATGAAAAAGTAAAATCACAGACGAGATTTCTTCAATATCTCAGTTACACTGTAAAAAAATCCATAATTTTATAGTTTTTTCATGTATTATGTCAAAAAACTGTAATTTTCACATTTTCTACTGTTTTTAGAAATACGGTCAAAACCGTCATATTACAGAAAAGACCACAAATTTACAAGAAAAACAGGGGACAGTGTATTTTCACAGGAAGGGAAAGTGTATTTTTACAGGAAGAACAACATGTTATTTTATGGAATATTTCTGGCGCCCCAGCTGCCAGAAAATTTCTGTTTTTAGGGGTTTTAAAAAAAGGTGCATTTCTGGATATCAACAAGATTACATGGACAACAATTGGAAACTTCTGCTTTGGTCTCATATGCATCTCAGATATTTCTCCTGATAAAAAGAGTCAGAAATCTCACAAATGTCTCTGTCATTAGAGTTTCAGAAGAGATGTCAACAATGTCTCAAACTGAGCTCAGATTTGTCAAGTCTGCAACCAAAAGTCAATATTATTGAAGATCTCAACATGAACTCAAACATTTCTCAACAAATTGACCCAAATGCCGATTATTTTACCCCTACAATCTACATTTATTTTACACCTCTATACACTTCATGTACTGTAGTCTAACAACTGATACATTTTTTGATCCACCTTTACATATTTTAATGTACTTTCAAATAATTTTTACATTTAGGTATGTACATATTTGACATACTTTACATATTTTAATTACATTTTTTGTTGTGTGTCAAGTATGTCTGTGTAATCTGTGAATGAAAAACAGTATGCTGCAAATCTTCTTTGCTTTCGAGCCTTATGGAATCTATAAAGAGAAAAAGATCAAATCTATCGACTCAATTTTAAACTCAATTGTTGTGCCTATTCCCCTCTGTGACTATCTGTTTTTAGTAGCCGGCTGATAATGGACTGTAGAAGCACTACAACAGCATTAGCACACTTTAGAGTTCTATATAAGCAGAATAATTGGACAGATTCCAATTTCCAGTCCGTTGAGAGGAACCTACAGTGAACCTTTTTCCTTAAAATCCCTCCGTATGAGAATAATCATACTAAAGCCAAAAATGGCAAACAGGACAGTTACCTTTGACATCAAAATAAAAGACCCCAAACTCATTACTCTAAAGAACAAAAGCATTGAACTAACACATAAAAAAAGAACAAAAGGTACTGAACATGTGCTGTCAGGAAGTCACAGACGTGTCATTCTGTGATAAAGACATAATTGCAACATAATTATTATTGGCTTCAATAAACATATGTGAAATACACTTCACTGTTGTGGCGAATGGAAAACAGATCTCAATAATGGCACGATTAATTCATTCAGAGTTTCACCACCATTCGACCGATACATTTCCTTAACTTACATTTGTGATTGTTGGATACAGTTTTTTTCATTGAAATTCATAATAATTCTATAATAAATCATTCACACTAGTTTGTGAACCAATTCATGAGCATGATTACCTTTACACAAGCAATATATAGGCCTTGTGGATAATAGCGCAGACTGCTTCTTTATGTATTTTTTTCTATTATTTACAATTACATCAGCGAGGGGCACACTATCAATTCAATATAACCATGCATTTTGTTGCATTTCTCAAAAAAGTAAAAAGTAGTCAACCCCTTTCGGAAAATGAGTGCACTTCAAGTTCATAATGATAAAAATATACTTAAGTATAGTTTTTGTTGTAAGATACCAGTGGTATACTTGTTTCACTTTTTAAGGGTATAAAAGGACACTTAGTAGTAACAGTAGTAAACGTTGAGTACACTATTAGTTTACAACTTTGTTTTTGTGTGCACTGCAACTATACTATACGTGATCTAAGTATAGGTAGTTTACTAGTTCAATACTTGTAGCACATTTTCTTAGATAAGTTCACTTTGAAGTATACTTACAGTAAACAACTAGTCATTTTTACACAGCAAGTATACTTGTAAGTGTCTGGAAAATGTATTTAACAGGCTACTCAATCGAAAGAGACAACTACAAGTAGACTTAGAATAGGCTACTGCATTTTACTTTTAAGTATCCATCAAAAGACTGAGTACAAGTATAAACAAAATATACAGTACTCTCAAGTGTCAAGTGTATTTAAGTGTCATTTTAAGTATATTCCTGATTGAAAGTATTTTTTGTTTGTTTAAAATACATGTAGGCCTACTAATAGCTCACATGAATAAACTTTTGAGGCAACTCACTTTTTCAGCTTTTGGCAACATTGGCCGGCTTACACACAATGGCCTGTTTTAGCAGAACTCTATAAAGAAATATCAGCTGAAGCTGACGGAGACAGAACGACGTTTGATACACAGCATGGGCTAAAACTGCTAACAACAAATTATGAAGCGCCACAGCTAACCACACCGCGTGTAGCGTTCAGAGCGCTGTTTCTCGCACGGAGATAAACAATGATACGCAAACGCATTAGCATTTACTTGCTGGCATCCCCTGTGGGGGATCATTTCGTTAGTCTGCCTATAAAGAGCATTCATTTCATGAGTATGGAGACACGCCCGTCCAATACCAAAAGAGTGACACAAAACCAAACAAACAAAATGTGTCCAGTTAAATCAGTTAAATATTTCATTGATTATTTAGATATCAGTGGTGCCAATTATGGCAACCTAGACATTTGCCTTTTGGTGGGTCTGTGAAGAAACTGCCCGCCATCATAAATAAAATATGTATATTTATTCTCATGTCAACTTGGAGGTAGAGTTTTCAGAGATCTGGGTCAATAAATTATAGATGATGTCTTTTCTAAGAGAAAAAAGTGTGTGGTGTGTTTCTAAACAGAGATGCTTTCATCTTGCTCTCGATTTAGCCTGCTTCATCCGTCTGGATATATATCTCTGACCATTTCATGACTGGCCTTGTTTTTATATGCTGAATCGAAAAGTCTTTTTGATCTGTTCTGTATGTCTTTCTCAAGCACAAAAATAGACTTTGCACTTTTGACCATTCACAGTTTTAAAGACACTGCAGACTTGATCGGAAATCTGATTATACATTCACAATTTTCTATGTTTACATACATCAAGGCTGAAAACTATAATGACAAATGGGACATCCAATACGTATGCTATAAACTTAACGTGAGGCTTTTATATTTCATTATGTGGAATTCAACTCATTCTGTGTATTTAAATGTGTTAATATGGGATTTAATGTTTGACTAATTACAAAAGCAGTACATGTTTTTTATCCTCTTAACATTTTTATTGAATTTATTTTCCATAATTAACAATTTTATATAATCTAAAGGCATCTGGTAAATGAAATGAGTAAATTCTCTTTTGTTTTTTTCCTAATATTAGTTATTCAAACAGCACCGAATTTATTCTGAGTATAATTAACTCCAAAGATGCCTGTATGTGCACAACTGAAACATTACTATAATAAAATATTTAACATAGATAAACATTTTTTTGTAGTTTTGGTGCTTTGTCTCCAGATTTATTAGAAAGGATACAACACAATCTCATGGCAATTCGTAACTACGAGCTGGGTAATTCGTATGAACTTGTATAATTTGATTCGTACATTTTGGTACGATCTCATCTGAAATAAGCTTTGAATTGATTGCTACTGTTGAGATGCATTTATAACTTTCATCACTATTCTTTTACAATACAGCATGGGACACAGTGGAATGACTTTAGGATCGATAACAGTCAGGGCCTAGCGCACTTACAAAACTGAGCACTTCAGATTAAAATACAGTACACTAACAAATCAGAAAAAACATACAGTATGTTCGTGTCCATGCTAGTGAAAATGATGAGACTTTATTCAAGGCAATAATGGGTTAAATATGTAGTTGTTGTGTGCCACTGTAATTGTGAAAAAGTGTAAGTGACCTATTAGTCAGATATGGTGACCCATACCCGAAATGTGACCTCTGCTTTTAACCCATCCAGAGAGTAGTGAACACACACACAGAAAGTGGTGAACACACGTACACCCGGAGCAGTGGGCAGCTATCACTGCAGCGCCCGGGGAGCAAGTAGGGCTCAAGGGCACCTCAGTCGTTACCCGCCGGTGGTTTGTGGGTTGGCTGTTAAGGATCCTTCATGCTAACCGTATTTAAAAAATGGATGCATTTTGCAAAATGTCTTCATTAATCCAATCAATTGCGAACATTTGACAGAAATGGCAAAGCGTATATAAAACAGCATATACAAAATGCTTTGATGGCTTTGATCCATCCATGTATTTTTCATCTAGTAGGATTTCATTAATTGACTTTTCGTCTGCTTTTAATACAGTTAACATATTAATTATTGAATTTCCTTCAGAAGCTACAAGTCAACACTTGTTTTAGGATTAACCTAAAAGATGGAGAGTAAAAAAAAACTAACCCTAATACGCAGAGTAAATTGTTTTAAATTGAGTAGTATTATTGTAAATGCTGGTGTCCCACAGGGCTGTGTCTTGCCACCTGTTTGAGTTTCTATTGCCTATTTTTTATCACTAATCCCCATTTATACAAATATCCCATTATCTTTTTCGAAGACATTACTGTTAAATCTTGTTAAATCCTGATGATTTTTACAGTGTACAATGTGTTAACACTGCTCATTGAGGGGAAGCATTTAGTTTGTTCCCCCTTTGCTTCTTGTTGTGCAAGAACAGACAGACGGCCTCCATTAAAGATGTATGGCTTTGAGCTTAAAACAGCCCCTGTTCATTAATTAATTGACTATTATGTAATATTAGTGAATGATTAATATAGTGCATGATGAGACAATCACTGCTGAATAAATGATTTGTTTAGTTTCATTTTACAATAATAGCATATGCAAAATGTACATATGTTTATCAGTTGTTAAATACAGTGCACTACGTCAATAAACTAAATTCTGGTATAATTTACCAATGGAAAGCCATATATTCAACCAAAGATTTTACATCTGCTTAGAGATGTTAAGGTGAGTGTTTTGAATGGGTTGAATGGGTTTGAATGGGTGGACAATTCTTCATTTACTGTCTTCATTTACATCTTATTTGCTGTCTTAAAACTAGGGACCCAGGGGGTTTAAAACGGACAGTCTTCCTAATTTAATTTTTATAATGTTCATTCAAAATAGAAAATGTCGTCATCACTTTAGAATCTTCATTTTTGGGTGAACTATCCCTTTAAGAATATTATAGCTCATTTGCCAAGCCTGCGTTCTGTATATGTTTGTCTAACACTATGTGCTGAACATCACGTATTACAATAGACTTGTTGTATATGGTGTCAAGCACACAGTAGCAGGCAAACACAGTTTCTTTTCTTATGATGTGTATAAACTTTAACTTTTGCACCAGGCGGTCCATTAATTTCTTCATTAAGTCCTTGTATGCTATTCTTCTGTCACCACACTACTTAAGTGCACTGGACTAAATGAAGTGTAATCAATTGTAAATAATTTGAATTGAGTGAAGTTACTCAAAATGATGTTTGTTCAGTCCAGCTGTAGATCTAATTTTGTTTCTTTATAGGGCTGTCAATTTAACATTATTATAGCCATAATTAAAGCGATTAGTCAAGCCACTGACCTGACTATAATTGTTGTGATTTGCGAGTCAACAAGCCTCTCCATATACACACATAGAATGAGTAATTTAAAAGGTAATATTAACAACAATGCTGTATATAAATACTTTAGGATTAGGTATTGGTTTAGGATTAGTAGACTGTTATTATGCTTAACTTTGAGATTATTACATTTGACATTTACGCGTTTGGCAGATGCTTTCATCCAAAGTGATTTACAGTGCATTCAGGCTATACATTTTTTTCCAGTATGTGTGTTCCCTGGGAATCGAACCCACAACCGCGCAATGCGTTACCACTGAACTACAAGAACAGTGTATTAGTACTATAGTAAGATGCTAAAATAAAACGTTTTTTTCCCCTTTAATGTCTATTTAGTGCTTTAATCTGCCCCAGATTAAAGCACCAAATAGACATTAACGTAAAAAACACTTTATTTTTGCATCTTAGTATAGTACTAGATTTGAGCCATTTTCCCTTTTAGACTTTTGTTGCAAATATTAATATAATATGCAATCATACTTACAATGTAAACATTTTTTTTCTTACATTTAAATGTTTTACAAATGTTTTTCTTAATTTTTAAGTACAATCAATTTTTTTATTTTGTTCTGTGGTAATAATTTGCTGTAAAAAAAATACAGTGTAATAATTTGACAAATTACAAAGGCAAATAACAACAACAACAATACTACTACTACTACTACTATTATTATTATTATTATTGAATGTTATGCAATTTATGGCCCTATTCTAATAACAATACAATTAACATGTGCACATGAACCTTTTTATGTGGATTCAATGTAAAGTCCCATGTGAAACACATGGCATTAGATGTGGAAAACTGTTCATTTGCTTTCCCTGCCTGTGTATTTATTTACCTTTGAAATGAAATAATATAAGAATAACATTTGTGTTTTCAATCTGTCTCACACTTGACCTATGTGTCTGTGACCACAAGAACGTCACCTTTGAGAATGACTTCTCTATAAACTTCATAGAGGCAGAACCACCCAAACAGAAAATTGTTAGTTTTATTTTCCTTTGATATCAGGAACAATTTGAAAAGGCCACATTTATGATATACTGAGAATAATATGAATATGTGCGTTCAGAGTCAAGTCCTCTAGACAGACGATGAATAGCGGCCGCTTTCAGCTTATCCGACTTTTGTGGGTTTTCTGAAGGGAAAAGTTGAGTGTTCCGAAGTGAATCGGTCAGGTTATAAATATGCCAAGCTACATCTTCCAGTCAGTAAGAACATCCGCTTATGAAAGATCTTCTCTTTCTTAGTTGAGTCGTAGAGGTCCAGGAGATGTGAATACTCCAACAGATGGTGATGTTAATACAAAACAGATACAAAAGACATATTTTGCCAAAATGTCACAGCCTGCTAACTCCACCAACAGTGAATCTTCCTGAGCAGTGTCAAAACCATCTGCGTTTCAGAAAAACATGTTTCTACAACTTACTAGCAAGTCTCTCAAAAAAGTTTTTTGTTTTGGAGACTCGCATCATAATGTAAAAAAAGGGGCTTTCAATCCACACATGCTCTTAGTTTTCATCCTTGACAGACACTTTACTGAATGCTGGCTAAATGGCTTAAAAGCACAACCTGAGAAATTACCAAAAGACAGATTCTCCACCTCTGTGACCCAGACACAACAAACAGTTTATGCTGTGTGAGCTTCATAAAATGGAACTTTCAGACACGACTGCCATTTGTAAGGCACTTTTATCCAAGGTCGATGTAAAAAGATGCGTAAAACACTGCACGGAATATAACAATCTCCTTCACTGACCTTCCGATGCTTGTTATTTACCGTACACCTGAAAACCAAATTGGGTTTATTTTCCTGGTCATTGAGATGTCTCACGATGGACAAACGCCATCGAACTTTGTTGGATGCCGTGCACCAAACAAACAAAGTTCCTCTTCACTTCTGTATCTAGAAACCTTTTATTTTTGGAAGAATACCACAAAATTCCACCTCAAATGATTCGACATCCGTAGGACTACTGTTGTTTTGGACGACCCAGGATTTTCGAGTCCTGTTTTGGTTACTGTCATTCTATGAAATTCTCATGCGTGCGCATTTGATTGTATTGAATTGTTGTGCTAAAGGAGCATTATCCTTTTTACGGGACACGATTTCCGGCGATATGAGTGAGCACGATGTCTCTGCACATATACAGGGATATAATTAAAAACAATTCACCGGTAACGCTTCTCATAATCATTCATCATGTTCATAACCAATTTCCCCTCCAGACTATTCACCTTTTGCAGTCTTTCCTCAAATTGTATTTTTATAACAGCCAATACATATTGTTCAAGTCAGTCGAGCATACAGCTATAAAAATACGTATAAATATTATCAATGACATAAATATTAAAAAATAAGATCAGTCCAAAGTTCAACGTCACTGTTTATCGATCAATGTTTCTTGCGATCTTAAAAACCTTTTGATCTGAAGGCTTATACGTAAATGTTAGAAACTGAAGTTTTGTAGGCGAAGCATAACTGTACCACCATTTTATTCTAAAACAGATTTATTTATTATAAAACTTTAACTTTCAATAGTGAGGAGAATGCGTCCTATATCTTTGGTTGCATCAAAACAGAAGCTCATGCGAAAATGAGTAATACAAAAATTATAAACACAGTATTGGGCACAGTGTTTAGCCTAGTAAAACACACTTCTGTTGTTGTGTTTTGCAAGTTTGCAAGTAATTTTGTACAGTTCAGCTTCATAAAAAATATCAGTGTCTTGGTACCTCAATGGGCGAAACCATGGCGGGATCTAAACCAATCAACGTATCGAGCGGTTTTGTTCTATTTTTATGCCTCATTCCACTGTTCTCCCTCATTTATACTGACATGAATATTGGCCACAACATTTCCTAATCATTACGGAGAGCCGTTTAGACTCCACGAGTCTTTGTGAATGACTCAGTTTTACTGCCTAATTTCCCAGCAACAGCCGTCTTAATGAAGTACATTAGGATCACATTTAATGAAAGCACTGCAGCGGCCTTAATTCAATTTCAACCCTGAGTGTTTGTAGTCCAATTACATCAATTATGCAGCCGCCAAACACGACCACAAGCTAAATCTGCATGTTCGGGGCCAATTACAAGGGCAATTAGGGGTGTCACAATATACCTGCATTGACAATAAACCATGATTATCGATACAATTTCACCTTAGCTTAAAACTTTTTTATTACCCCCCAAAAATGAGAAAACACGAAATAAAATTTAAGATGTATTTGACTGAAAGCATAATTAATTTTTTTAATGAATGCAATAGATATCGTGGTAATACAGTAATCGTGATTTCTTTTGGCCACAATAAGTTTGATGTCACGAGACCCCAGTGAACTTGTGCTATTGTATCCTTAGGGTTTATTAACCAATGAACTGTTGTGTAATAAACTACTTTAGATTAACCTGATCTCATGGGAATTCCTAACTATTTTACGAGATGGCTTATTCGTATGAATTCGTATGTTGTGAATCAGACAACAACTTACGATTACTAGAAAAAAGCACCCACCTCTGACCCCGCCTATAACCTTAACGGCACTAACGCGAAAGCAAATCGTACAAAAATGTACAAATTAGTCAAATTAGTCAAAATTACGCACATAGTAAAATAGTTGTTTTTTAACTATATAACAATTATTGTGGTTAAAATCACGATAATGATATTAGCACGATATCTTGACTTTAAAGTCAGACTTTTTATGAATATGACATAAAATATGAAGTGTAATATATTAAATTATATGACACAATAAAATATTATACAACACAATATAATAAAATATAACTTAGGAGTTGTGTAATAGTAAATTGTGTGGATTTGATGTACTTTTCAATTGCGTTTGTTGCGCTCATGTTGTGTAGGAGTTTTCTGCTTTGCTGTGGGCATAAAGTCATTATGAATCTAGAAATCAGAAAAGAAATTTGGCACACTTACACAAAGCATTCACACATATCAGTGCGCGTTAACTCTGTCTATATTACACACAAAACACTACAAATAGAAAAAAAAGAAAGTTAACCAAGGACTCCCTCTTAACAGGACAGTCAATGACTATTTACTTGCCACTTTTACCCATATACTGTATGTACGATAGATTTCCTCCCCTTTGAGGCTTGAACTTACAACCTTCTGGTTACCAGCCAACATCTTCAACCACTGAGCCACATCACCCACCAAAAGAGTGCCGAGCATTGTTTGGAAAGTCATTTGTCACTCTCATCCAATCCTGGTAAGAGGTGCCGGGCAGAAAGTTGGAATACAAAGCGGTTCCCTCAGCGGGACTCAGATCTACAACCTCCCCCAGAGCAGAAGAGCTGGAGATCTGGCTACTGTTCGCTTCCCTCGAAAACAATAGAGGATTCCAAGATCCCGCTGGAAACCATTCTGACAGTAGACTATGATGGCCGAGTAAGCATGGGATACAAAAGAGAGAATGTGAATTGGCGGAAGGATAGGAAGCTGGGCACCTGTAATAACTTTGTTGTGGTTGGTGAACATGGCGGGGAATCGAGAATTTAGAGAAATGTAGTTATGATTAGCTACATTTCACGCAAAGAGAACATTCAAAACCTCAACTTAATGTTTTAGCGTCTTTTGCATTACAGTAGGTTTGGTAACCTACACGTTATATCATTATGTTCACAAATGGCAGCATTTAAAAACTGCAAAGAGCCCATAATTTGGGGAATCTGAGCCACTCAGGACTTCAGTTTTGTTTGGTGGGCACTGTAAGAGACTCTTCCAATTCAGAATCTCTTTGTGTGAAGAATTCTGCCCTGAATATGGCAGCGTTCCCAGTTCAGACACATGGATCAATGTTTTCTTTTGGAATACACTGGATTGCGTTTAAGTGTAAAACACTTTTCTCTTGAGTACTTTGATTTATACCATCCTACCAGGTTGAGGTGATGGACCACTTGCACTAATATCCAGTTGCTCCACACAGATGAATTTGTACCATCACCAGGAGGTTCAGAATGGAGTATCTTCACATATTTTGGCTTGGTAAAATAGTAAAACAACTGAGATTCCTTCAGGGAAATGCTGAGTGGATCTGCCAGATTTGAGTTGCTGCCTAGTAGCAGTTTACTGAAAACAAGATGCTATTGTTAGTGTCCTCAACTTTCTGACAAAAGAAACGTTGTTTCTTCGGAAAAGCATCACAAGAAAATAAGTGGAATGTGAATCTCTTATCTTTATTAAAATATCTTACAATCTTCTGTAAAAGATAAAAAGATGATCACCTTAGGCGCATTCAGGTCTCCAAACGGATTTACAAAATGTAAATTAAAAGTAATGTAAAATATATGTGTAGGCCTATATATAGCCTACATAAATATACTGTGTATATATATGTACTGTATATATATATATATACATTTGAGTAAACCTTAAATGTTGTCAATTCAATATTGTGTATTGTATCATACACTGTAAAAAAATTCCCTGTTAAATTACAGTAAACAACTGGCAGCTATATTTGCCAGCACATAGCTGTAATTTTACAGCATACCTACTGTAATCTGCAACAACAGTTTATTACTGTAAAAGACATTATAATTTGCACAATATAATACTGTTATTTTAGTGTTCCTGCTGTGATTTCCATTAATTGTTTATTACCAGAGGTGGGACCAAGTCATTGTTTTCAAGTCCCAATCAAGTCCCAAGTCAAGAGGGGCAGTTGTGACCTAATGTTAGTGAGTCGGACTCGTGACCAGAAGGTTGCCGGTTCGATTCCCAGGGCCAACAATTGAGGAGCCCTTGAGCAAGGCACCTTACCCCTACTTGCTCCCCGGGCGCTGCAGTGATAGCTGCCCACTGCTCCGGAGGTACGTGTGTTCACCACTTGCTGTGCGTCTGTTCACTACTCTCTGGATGGGTTAAATGCAGAGGTCACATTTCGTTGCCTTGTACTTGTACATGTGCAATGACAATAAAGTTGAATCTAATCTAATCTAATCTAAGAGAGGCGAGTCCAAGTCAGGTTGCAAGTCCTGAATGTTAATGGAACTGAATCAATATCACTTTTGTGCCCACAAAAATCACCATTATTGTGATCATTGTTTACTGTAATTTAACAGGGAATTTTTTTACAGTGTAGGCTGTGTTTTTACCGTATTTGGAGAAATCAGTCTACTGTACTCACCAAAGTACATTATTAACATGGTGGTGATGTCGAACATCTTGCGCCCAACACTGACTCAAGAGTCATGGGTGGTGGCATCACACGGCTGTGTTAGACCTGGGTAAGTCTTAATGAGGAGAGCCTGACATTATAATACGCCTCCATCCTCTGCCAGAGCAGCCCGGCGTTACTCAAATGAGAACTATATAGTGCCGTTTCTGAAGAGTTAGCATGACAAGTTTCTTGAAAAATCTGCAAGTTTTGCAGAGGTTCACGTTAAAAACACAAACATCGCTCTCCTCCTCAACGCTTTACATAACCAACAGTCGCTCTGGGGTTGAGAGAAGTCTGAAACAGTAATGATAGTAATATGAAGCATATACTGTAATACAAAACAGAGAAAAACTTAACTTGGTTAAGGCAAGGATTTGACAAAATTACTTGACAACAACTACAGAATATGAATGTGTTACAAAAAGTGCAAATAAAACCGTAAAGGTCAAACACTGAGTAGACTTTTATCAGTTATTAATATTTTGTTGATCGTCTCTTGTTATTGACTACAGCAGTCATTCTTCTGACTCGTCATTCAAACTTTTCTCATGTGATTTGTGTTTTGTTTTCTGTCAAACCTCTTCAGATTTTTCTCTTCACACTCTAAAAACAACTTAACCACACACATGATATCTTCAATACATCTTTAACAATACATTTGAATAAAAAGCAAATTCGTCAATTTTCTAAAGTTGGACATAACTTTTGGGCACTACTATGAATGTTTTTATCTACACGAGCTTTCACAGATGTCACCTAAAGGACGTCAGCTTGAACATAACCCAAAATATTCCCTTAAGTATGTTGAGAACCACAGGCCGGTCTCCATTAATTGAACCCGGTGTATTCTCATATACTGACAGACACTTCTCTTAACATGACCCTTTGAGCTCCAGAAGCCTGAGAAGAAGAAAACGCTTTGTTCACGAGCGATTCTTCCCACAGCATTCAGCTTCTAATCAATTGTAGTGTTGAACAAAGAGCGAGCCCCGGGTTTGAGATTCAACAGACTCGGAGTATCAATACTCGCTGGCCTTCTCCCACCCATCCCCCCATTCTCATCTGCGATGGTGGACGTTCGGTGCGTGGGGAAGACCTCACGTTCCCACTGGCCGTCAGCGCGAGCCCTGAGGACCAGAGGTCAAAGGTCACAGGGTCCTATGGTGTGACATCATGAAAGACCCCAAAGGTCGTGAGGTCACGCGAGAGGGGGGGAGGAGACACAACAATGACTAAGTGACACATGGCGGACACAGAATTCCATCACATGACGGCGACTAACCGAGCGAGAGATAGAGAGATGGATCTGGGTTGATGCTATTGACGTTCATGTTTCACGAGGTTATTTGTGTGAATTTAATGTGGACTCTAGCGTAACTCGTTCGGTTTTAACGTCTCAGACGTGTCTTCTGAAATTCTTTAGGAGAAATAAAATAGGCACAAATGAAGAAAATGTAGACGCGCCAGAAAGAAAGAGTGATGAAATGAATGCGTTCAAGGGATACTTCACCCCAAAATGAAAATTCTGTCATCATTTACTCACTTTTTTCTACTATGGGAGTCAATGGGGGGCAAAATCTGTTTGGTTATAAGCATTCTTCCAAATATCTTTCTCTGCGTTCATCAGAACAAAGAAATGCATGCAGATTTGGAACAACACGGTGAGTAAATGATGACAGAATGTTGCTGATCTTTGTTTTGATCAATGTTTGTCTTTGTTAGGCTGATTTTTGTGGATTTTATTTTGACAATTTTAGAAATTACATTTATGTATTTTGATCCTGCAATGTGTTGTTTGTTTATGACGTATATCTGAACTGTGTATTTCTATGGAGAGAGGAATGTATTATGTATAAATGAGATGCATTTGTTTTCGGACATTTGGTACAATTAGTGGCAAAAACTGAGAGACAATGTCGAGCTCTTGTCGGAGTGACATGTTTAATATAAAATAAATTTTTTTAAAGGAAACATTTTCACTTATGGAAAACAACTTTTTGACATAGCATACCATTTTGTACACTTTGAGCTTTTCACAAAGACATAGTTTCAAAGCAGCTTTACAGAAAAAAAATACTAATGTCTTAAAAAAAGCAATTCGTAGTGTATAGCTTAACAGCAACACTCTTGCAACACAGACAGTTTACGTGTTGTTTTAAAGTGATAAAAAAAGAGGATATTTTGAAGAATGTTGCCAACTGCAACCATTGACTTGCATTGGTTTTGTGTCCATACAATAGAAGTGTATGGAGGCCAGTGCTGTTCGGTTACCAACTTTCTTCAAAATATCCTCTTTTGTGTTCTGCGGAAGAAAGAAAGTCATCAAGGTTAAAATGACTAGAGGGTGAGAAAATGATGACAGAAATTTCTTTTTTGGGTGAGCTATCCCTTTAAACCAATAATAAGTGAAAATGAGAAAGATCCTGTAAATGTTGTTTTCTTTCACCGAGGGCCGGTTTATTGACATTCATGTAGACCACGCGTTCATCATTTTAAGAGAATGTATTTACATTTTATTAGCAGACTGTAATGCGGATTGAAATGTTGTCCAATTAAACGGCTGGAATGTAAATGTGAAGTTGTTTTGGTTTGTTAAATGCAACATTAGTGCACTAGACTGATCTCTTGAACAGATTGATTCACTTCAGCTCAGATTCAGTCGTTTTCAGGTTCATGTGAAGTGCGACACTGCAAATAAAGAACGGCATATGACTCATATGAACACAACAGCACTTCTGATGTTAATGGACGTCTTCTGTATGTCACTTGACTGTCACTGAATTTTACAGTCTGCTTTGAAAAAATTGGCTGTGATTCTGAGCGCCGGAGATAATAGCCTGCGATTTGTGACTAATCGCTGGTAATTAAAAACCTTTAAATTTGCCTACTTTCAGTGAGGGAGTGCAGAGGAATCTTTAGTAAAGCAGTAATGATATTCCATTACCGAAATCCTGAAATCTTTTCCTGCCTAATGATGCGCTGTAATGGATTGTGTTTCTCCCAGGTCAAATTGAAAACAGATTTTAACAAATTTGCAAAGATTCATAAATATATGTTTCCATTCAAATAAATATTTATCAGAAATGTTTCAAATTAGAAAAGATTTGGTTTTCACAATGTGCCTGCCCAATAAACGTTTAGGATAGTTCACTTAAAATAAAATTCTGTCATCTTCTATGGAACTCAAAGGAAGATATTTTGAGAAATGTCTCGGTGGTTTTGTGTTCATGCGTTTCAATGTCGTTTTGTATACTGACATTCTTCAAAATATCTTCTTTTGTGTTCTGTAGATGAAAGAAACTGATAAAAGGGGGCGTAACCGATTCAGTGTGATTTTGTGAGCTGGTTCAGCCGATTCACTGATTGAACAACAAAAAACCCAGAGTGTAGATGACCATCCATACTGTATTCTGATTTATCTAATTTTGTGTTTCACAAAAAATAAATGTCATACGGGTTTAAGGGTGACTGCACCATTCATTAAAAACGTGTTTTTCGTTCAACAATTTGCAGTCACAGCGCAGATCATCAAGCAAGACATAATAATCTCTGATCAAACAGACTGTTGGGTCTGATCTGACAGTCAGACTGTCTCTTTAAATAAATGGTAAGAAATGAGAAGGAACTAGACACTCATCGGCTCCATCTGTGTGGCGTCTAGCGCCTACATATGACACATGCCATCATTTCAGTCTGTGACTCACCAGCCCCGCAGGAAAAGCACTTTAACATCCACTGCGCTTTCACTCCACTCACACAATGTCAAACAGATTTTTTTCAGAGAAGTGTTGCATACATATTCTCTTTGCATTTTTGCCAACCTGCAAAAAAAGTTTTTGTATGTTCATTTAACATTAAACTCAATTTCCTCCAAAAAAGGTCAATCCTATCATGCAGTACATTTTAAAACATTAACTTAAACTTAACAAATATATAATTTATTTAAAACCATTCCTACAGAATCATCTTGGCCCAGCTCCTAAATTTGTGAACTTTTTGACCCTTTCATGCTATGACAAACTCGTTCAGGATTTTCTTTCAGCATTTTGTTTTTGTTTGAAGAGATGCTGTTACCCTTTGCTGTAGTGACTTGTGTGTGAAAGAGTTCATTATAACTTTTTTTATGTTAGTTATATATGTTCATTAAAACTAGAACGCAACCGGGTGAAATTAAAGAGTTAATCTTAGATCTGAAATGTAGAAATTATTTTCCATAAAAAAGTGAAGTACATAAATTCTTGTGATATCTTTATATCATCATCATAGGAAGTTGAACCCATACTACCACAATAAAACCACAAACTAATAATCAATGACTACACAAAATTTGACAGAATTCAATAAACCTGGACATAATGTCATTTTAAAATACAGTTCACCCATAAAAGAAAAATCTCCCATCATTTACTTACCCTCAGATCTGTATACATTTCTTTGTTCTGATGAATGCAGACAAAGAAATTTGGAAGAATGCTTGTAACGAAAAAGAAAACGGAAATTTTCGGGCAGGAAACAAATTTAAAATAACAGTTTTTCCCTGTTAAAGTTCTCCCTGTTTTCCCCGTAAATGCAACGGTTTTGATCAGTATTATAAAAATCACATGAAAAATCTGTAAAAAAAACAGTGCAATTCCGTAAAATTACAGTTTTTGTTTCTTTGTTTTTGTGTCTTTGTTGTGTTGAACACAAAATAAGATATTTTAAAGAATGTAGGAAAGCAAACAGCTCTTGCGGGCACTTTTGACTAGGCCTACCATTCTCATTTTACTAAGGTAGTCAATGTGTGAAATTATGAAGTTAATTGGAGATTAACAGTGAATAACAATTTCATTTCCAATTGTGTGGCAAAATAAAAAAGCAAAATAGAAAATACAATTTAATCATCCATAAAAATGAAAGTATTCATACCGCTGATATTCTAAAGCTACATCAATATCACAGTCTGCCAAAAAGCTGTTTGCTTTTGATTCAACACACACACACACATCATGATTAACCTTTTGCTTGGACGGCATTGAATCCACACGCTGTTTTTACAGTGAAAACCACCGACTGTTGATGAAGGTTACGTTTCTGTTCAAGGTGAAATGACAGAAGGCATCTCTACAGAGCAAGTGCTGTTTGGAAGATGAGTACAGGGTACCATTTTATAGACACTGTACACACAAAAATGTGTGTGTGCGTGTGTGCGTGTGTGTGTGTGTGTGCGTGTGTGTGTGTGTGTGTGTGTGTGTGTGTGTGTGTGTGTGTGTGTGTGTGTGTGTGTGTGTGTGTGTGTGTGTGTGTGTGTGTGTGTGTGTCAATCAGGCAGTGGGGGTATGTGTGCGATATGTCTAAATATGCATCCAGACAGCATGCGTCATAACTTGTGCCAAAATGACCACAGCTGTCTCTCACAGGCTGTGACGGCAATGTAAAGCTACTGGTTTATTGAGTAATATCAGTGTGAAGGATAAAGTCAACATGCTGAACAGACCCGTCAGAAATCTCACAAATGTCTCTGTCAAGTCTGCAATCAAACGTCAATATTATTGAAGATCTCAATATGAACTCACCAAATTTACCCAAATCCAGATTAATTTACCTCTACAATCTACGTTCATTTTACACCTACGTACTCGTCAAAACCGGGAAAATATATATATTTTTCCTGTAAAATTACAGGATATATAATATTTCGTTTTCCCCGTTTTTCTTGTAAATGTGCAGTCTTTTTCTGTAATTTTACAGTTCTAACTGTATTTGAAAAAATACATGAAAAATCTGTACAAAAAATGTTTACATTTTATGTGGAAAATCTGTAAAAATAACAGAAAAAATCTGTAAAGTTTTTTACAGTGTTCATTTGAACACGTATTTTTATTTCTCCTATGCAATTTTAGGAGAAACATCTGAAGTTGGTACGTCAACTGAGAACTCCATAAAATCAAATGTATTTCTTTTTTGTTTCTCTTATAGAAGCAATGTGGAGATTTAAGCGGCATCTAGCGGTGAGGTTGTGAACTGCAACCAACGGCTAACTCCGCCCACTCCCACACCATACCCCGCCCCCGCTTTCGATGCGCTACGATGGCTGACACAGGACTAAGATGTTGTCACGTTTTCGCTTCTTTGCCGAAAGACATAACGTATTTATGAAACACGCTCCGTAGAGCAGTTTGTCCGTTTAGGGCTACTGTAGAAACTGGTGAATTCCATGTAAGGGGAGCTCATTCTAAGGTAATAAAACATAACTCTTCATTACGTAAGGTCACCTCTGAAGACATTCTTGCTCAGAAGACATTACTCTATTATGTTTCAATACAAACCTGCATTCATGAGAATTCATTAATCTCAGTGGCTTTGTGGAGAAACAATTGCGACACTAATAATACTGTGGCCATTTAATGCACATCTTGAAGTGCACTGCCGCGCATTTAAATGATTCAGTCGTCTATGTGAGGATAAAGCTCTCATCCATTCGTACTGCTTTAACCTTTCTGTGTACATCTGTGTTGGAGAGAGACGGAGAAAGCTCAAGCCTCTTTCACAGCCTACGCAAAAGACACGCTAACCTTTCCTTTCAAACGCGACCCGCTTCACTTCCACCTGTCCCACGCATGCTTCCTCTGAGCGCAGCCGTCCTGCATTCAGTACTTGTTGATGTAGAAAGATGACAAGAGAGAAAGTGATGGCGGCGCCTGCAGGGACTTAAATTGAAATTTAATGTTGGTTTTATAATTAGCATATGGAGGACGTGTAGATTACAGCAGATGCTGGATGGTGCTGACCTATTTTACGCCGAATTAGGGCAGACACTTACACATAACCGGTTATACTTGGCCACAGGTGCCGTGCAGTTCGTTCTGAGCTCAGCGATGTAATGTGCTGAATACTGGTTACACAAGCCAGGAGGAACAATTACATTCTGCCAATGTTTTTTAAACGTTACATTACGTTGATTCGTGTTAAAGACAAGATTATTAGGTCATTTGTGTACTTTAAACATCTTTCTTGTATTGTGCAATTGTAAGTAACCAACATTTGAGCTAACATTGCTTTTCTTATCAGAACCAAGTATTAAAGGAAGTGCCCCCCCCTCCGCAAAATAACAATTCGGACATCATTCATCCCTATATGCATTTTCTTGCTGTGCACACAAAGACAAATATTTTGAAGATTGTTTGTAACCAAACAGTTCTGGGGCACTATTGACTACCGTGGTAGAAAGAAAAACGGCTATTGTAGTCAATGGTGCCCCAACTGATTGGTTTCCCACATTCTTCAAAATATCTTCTTTTGTGTTCAACAGAACATATGCATTTATATAGCTTTGGGACACTTTCTGGGTGAGTAAATGATGACAGAATTTTTTGGGGGGGTGAAATATCCCTTTAAGTGTCTATGTGTTGTTGAAAGCGATGCTTGTTGTGTGCAGCTAGCCTGCGTTTAGCCGTGAGCTCGGGGAATACAGAGATCAGCAGATGGAGCGAGAGAGGAGGAGAGAGGTGTGGGGCTGTGCTAATTCTCAACAGCAGACACACCAGCGGCGGGGTGCAGCCAAAACCAACACCAGGCAAACGGGACAAGACCACCATTTTGGCACTGAACCAGCTTATTGCAGTTTGGGCGCTGTGAAATGGAGGTCAGACTGCATCCTGCAAACATGTGCGTGTGTTACGTTTAAAAAGCTATTTCTACCTGATCCGACTATTAAAAATAATGTTCATTGGCGCACCTTTAATGCATAATGTGTATTTGTTTGGAGAAGAAAAGAAGCGAAAACGTAACGACATCTTAGTCCTGTGTCAGCCACCGTAGTGCTTTGAAAGGGAGGGGGGAGGGAACCTTTTGTTGCAATTCCCAACCTCACCGCTAGATGCCGCTATATTTCATACACTGGACCTTTAAAGTATAAATAACATGGTCGATGGGTTACCAAATGTGATAGAGGTAACCACATTAAATGCAAAAATAAATACTGAAAAATTGTATGAATGCACCAAAAATCGTTTTGGATAAAACGTTCTGCCATTTGATAAAAAGGAATGCTTTGATTCATTGAACATGAGCAAACCACTGGACTAAGACCACTAAAACTAAACTCGTAGATCTTAAATCTTCTTGACTTCACCCAAGCAAAGAAAAATGATGTCATCTTTTTATTCACCCTCATGTGGTTCAAAACCCATATTTGACTCAAAAGAAGATATTTTGAGAACTGTCTCAGTGGTGTTGTGTTCATGCGATGGAAGTCAACAGGGGTCAGTGTTGTTTGGTCACCGACATCCCCAAAATATCTTCTTTTGTGTTCTGAAAAAGAAAGAAATTCACACGTTTGAAATGGCATGATAAATAAATGATGACAGAATTTTTATTTTTTGGGTGAACTGTCCCTTTAAGCACTGTATACACAGAACCTGTCTTTGCATTCTGGTGTAATTGTTGGTTAATTACATATTACAGATTGAAATGACATCAAACGGATATTTGAATAAAGATGCTGGGGTTAAATACGCATGGTGGTATGAATGAATTTACGGTACAGTCTGCATGGTTCAAGCATTCGTTATCATCTGCCGCATGCATGTGTGTGTTTGAGAGGTAAAATGGCGAGGTTTTGATATCTCAGGCTGCGCGTGAGCTGCATGAGTAGATCACCGCTGTGTGCGCGTGTGTATGTGTGTGCGTGTTAAGCCTGCGGGGTGAATCCAGAAGGTGTGTCTCTCTTTTCCTTCTCTCCGGTCCATTCACTCATTTACAGTTTTCCCGTCCCTCGTCCGCCCCCGCGTCTCTCTCTCTCTCTCTGACCTCTGCTGTTGGACATGCAGGTGTCTGGTTGGCAGAGAGACGCTCTGATGGGCCGCTAACATGCAGGGGTTGCCTCTGTCACTGCTTTGATTAAATTCAGTCTGCTTGCTCCACCTGTTCGCCCACCTGTCAGTATCTCTTATGACTGCGACACCTCATGCATTACTGTCAGCGTGGCTTTAAAAGCGCTTAATGCGAAGTGACATCGCCGACTCCACCTTGAGCAGGTACAGTGGGTTTTCTGCGAGAGATGCACCCGTTGTACTTTCTTTCAAGACAAGCGAACAAATTTTATTTTTTTATTAAAGGGATAGTTCACCAGGTATGACTCTTTCTTCAGTCAAGCACGAAAGAAATAGTTTGAGAAATGTCTCCGTGGTTTTGTGTCCATACAATGGAAATCAATGGGGGTCAATGTTGGTGCTTACCAACCATTTTACAGAAGAAAGAAAGTCACACAGGGCAACAAATCATTTCCTCTGCACTGTAAAAAATGATTTGTTGTTTTTTGTTGTTTCAACTTAAAAAAATAAGTTACCTGGTTGCCTTAAAATTTTAAGTTAGTTCAACTTAAAAATATTAGTAAACAAAAAGAAATTGAAACAAAATCATTAAATAAACTAATATTTTTAAGTTGCACTAACTTAAAATTTTAAGGCAACCAGGTAACTTATTTTTTTAAGTTGAAACAACAAAAAAACAACAAATCATTTTTTACAGTCTGGAAATTCGTATTTCCGTCTATCACAGTGGGGAAATGGCAATATGGCATGCAAACCACAGATAGACTCGAGATGCTTCTTGTTGCCGAGTGAAGTCTCTGAGGCGCGGGCGTCCCACTGTTCTGAGATCAGGAGTGTAAACTCTGTACACAAACACAGTCACAAACTCAATCATGCATAGATATTCAAGTTTACACGGAAAGCCCTGCTCCGCTGGAACAGCGTTTTGTTATTCCGTCTTACGCCCTCATATTTCATGTTGGCTTGGATGCGTCATCCTTTATCATAGATACGAAGAGAAACTATATAACACAGTCTGCATTCTGAGGATGCGTCACGGTGGTCTACTAATAAACTATAGAGATCTGACTTGTCGATAAGTTTTATTTTTTAGTTCTGTGGAGACGTTTAACACTGCAAACCCACACGAAAAGTACAACCGAATTGAATCATCTATCGCTTTTTGACATTTTTAAGCTGCAGCTTTGTTGCTAATAGTATAAATAGTTCTAAAAATGTGTCTCGGGTCCGCTGCATGTCATTTTATTTCCCTCTGTGGTCCGTCGAACTGTTTTTAAAGGCAATAATGCTTGGAAACCAGTGCTTTTACAAACTCAAAATTCCAGGATAGGTTGAAGTTTGACAAAACCCAACAAATGCGATTAGGCTTTAATGGGGTGAAGTGGTTTCATAGAGCTGATTGTCAACAATCTCAGGTTTTACTTTTTTATGAGCACGCACACATAGGAATATGACGTCAGCAGCAGACATCCAATCACCTGACACGTGGGTGGAGTCAGTGTGATTTACCTCTCAGCTAAAAATCAGTTTAAAGAACATAAAGAACGTAAACGGCAAGAAGAAAAGTATTTGCTGTCATGAAAGCATGAGATGATTGCTTGAAAAATAAGCCAAGAAAATAAAATATATGAAATTGTAAATGTACGTCAACATGAGAACGTGCAAGCTTATTAAGTTTTATATCTGATAAATTATTTAATAATTTAATTCAGATGTTTCACTGCGCAGGTCTGTATTTTACTATGGCTACGAACATAAAACAGAATTTTGCAAAGTTTGCATTTAAAAAAACAAAGTCTAACAAAATAAAATGCGCACAACTGAACGGAGCACGAATGAAGAGAAGTGTGTGTTTCATTTATCATTATTGATTTATAATAGCGGGTGGTGACATCATTTTGATGTCACTGAGTGCATTGTGAAATGAGTTTTTCATTGCTTGTTAAAGACAGATATTCTGGTCGATGACTAAGAAATATTTTAATGTTTGCAGATGTAAAAGTTTCAGAGTTTTGACACTGTATGGGGTGTGTCGAAAGCAAGTACATAGCAACGAAGGATTCTGAAGTTATTTCAAATTGGTATGCCGTATTTCAATTATTCGATTATTAATATTGATTAAGTGTGCAACACACCAATGTACACCAAATGCGTGACTAAAAAAGAAAACAAAACTAGGATTCTTATGACTTTTGTAATGGGCTGCTTGTCCAGGCAACGTTTTATAAAGTCCACAAGAAGACCGTTTTGTTACATTCTCCATAGTTTTGTTTGGTTTACACTACTTGAGTGATTCTTTCTGACTTGAATATATTGGATTCACAAAAACAAATGTTTGACTCTGCATGTTTCTATTTCCTGTTTCCATAGATTGCATGGTCTTTTTTTGCATCAAAATGCCTTGATTTTATAGTAAGTCGTTTTTTTTCTCATTTATTAGATGTACTTCTTACTGTTTAAATAAGAAAATGAAACCTCATTGAACAATTCAAAGCAATGTAATAGTATCAGAATGATTATACTTGATTTATATATTACTTTAATAATTACAATACGATTCCTAGCGTAACCTGTAAAGTCATAGCATCGCTGCGATACTCTTCAACTCCGACCCCTAAAAGTCAGATAACTAGACAAAGTTGAACATTTCGAGTCAAAGCGCTGTACTTCCTCGCAAATTGCTCCAGTTTCCACTCGGTGTATCCTCAGATAACCAAACGTCTAAACAAAAGACAGATGTGTATGAAGCTGTGATTTATATGTATTATGCGTTTAGCTCTATTGGTGGTCGTATCGTTTTCCACCGTGCTGCATGTTTAGATGTTGATCTCATTCTTTTGATGCGCTGCCAGACAGCGTGCTTTCATCCCAGTGTTTATTCTGGAGTCGCCTTTGTGTGCAGTTCAAATGAGGTGGAATTAGAAATGCATATCGCCAGCATAATATGTTTCTTTACAATATTCCCTTTCGGTGAGTCATAACATAAGCATTTTCCGCTTAAACCAGAGCAAAGGAGTACGGGATAACCTTGATTCCGTCCATGTCTTTGAATCCGATGGAACAACAAACACATGCGGCGGGAAACCTCCTGCACATTTCAGTCAATCACTTCATTGGATGAACGGGATAGTTTCCAAAAATGCGCATTTTGATCGCCTGACGTTGGATAGGATGTGCCGTTTTTATACGATGACCAGGATGGACGTGTCTTTGGTTTCAATCACTTTCATTTCATGGAAAAGAACCACATGGGCATTCTGCTAAATATCTCCACTTTCGTAAGCCGTATAAATGAGAGAACTTCATTAAAACTGGTTCAACAAGCAAATTCTTCGGGAATAAAACAAGCGATCTAAGCCCGTAATTGATTCTCAAAACAATTCCCTGAACGTGGAGTTTGGTTTCATGCACGAGGAAAAAAGGTTCGCCCTTGAAGTCTGGGGCTTCCAGCTCAATTATTGGGAAAGTAGGCTAAAGGCAGGAGGAATCTGGATTTGGCGTGAGGAAGTGGGATGGTGTCACAGTCTGATGGATGTTGTGTGGTCCAGAAGAAGACGTGTGAAGGTATCAGCCAGCCCTCAGTAGGGCCTTGGTAATGGTAACAAGTTTATTGCCACATAGGATGCTTTACGTGTTTCCTACAAATTAAAAATTTCCAATATATTTACTTTCACACGTCGCTGGGGTTATTAAGTGCGCGTTTTTGCACAAAATGATCAATTCTTCACCAGAAATTCCTGGAGGAGCTTGTCCTTTGTAGCTGTCTTTTTTATTTCTTTTGCACAAAGTGTCACTACAATAGAACAGTATCTGGGGACACATAATGCTTTTTCTATTCAGACAGAGACAAAGGATGACTTCCAGGGCACTTCCTTCTTTTAATCCGCGTCGTCACTATTCAGTTAACATGTACCGATAACCTTTACATGGTTATCCTCCTGCAGGGCACAGCAAACGTTCCACATCTCGCACTGCGACCAAGCAATGGCGAAACAGAGACCAAAATCAATTGGGATTGTGTTAAAGGTTAGCAGGAGAGACTTGTATCTCTCACACTCTTTAAAGGACGTTCTCTTAACGTTCTTTTAACAATTCCTTGGAGAGAACGTCTATATTTCTGCTGTGGAAATCACATCAGGTATTGTCCCTTCTGAAAAATTTTTTTACTCAAATTCCTTGCCAATTTAAACTGGATTTTTGCAAGTATAAGGAAAAATATGGATACAAATGAGACTGTTTTTATTGATTTATTATACAGATTTATTGTATGTTTTGGTATTATCTGCTTTCGCACCAATTTTTTAGGTGTATAGGTTTAAGGGTGGGGTTAGGGTTTGGGGCTTCATTGTTGCTTTTTTCGATAATCGTACGTTTTTGTAGGATTCACGTCGGTCAAATTTATACAAATTATAAAACAGAAATGCAATACGAAATGTAAAATAGTTCAAATTCCCAAAAGATCAGGCTGGAATTCTGGCTTTTGATGGGAAACCAGTATCCTGGCTAATATGAGAATATGGTGTGATCATTTGTGAAACTAAAAATTAAAAACTAAAAAGAACGACACTTAAAGGTACAGTTTGTAACAATTTTGCAGTAAAATATCCAAAAACCACTAGGCAAGTGTTATATACTTTGTTCAGCTGAGTACTTACAATATCTCAAATGTTTCCAACTACTTGTAAATCGTGAGAAAATCGCCATTCTAAACAGTGACACGGGGCTGTGCAGTCGCCTGCCAATGGCGTCATATCCACGTTCCCCTTTGTTACCGCCTTTACTGACATAGAAACCGCATGACAGCAGTGTCGTGGACAAATGCGGAAGTAGTTTCTAGCGTCTAGCAAGCCACTAACTTGTTTGGAGCAGTCACTTATTTATGGACCACAATTATACGCAACATTTATAAAACTTTATTACTTTACCTCATCCGCTAACATGATTTCTCGTTCCCGTCTGATTGATGGCCATCAGCGGTGGAGTTGAAGACAACAGATCCCATCATTCCACGCTCCTTCACAGCGTCATCAAGCTACGCCATTGTTGCTGTTTTGATCGCGCGCCCTCTAGCGGCGGTTTTTACAAACTGTAGCTTTAAAATCAAACTGAAATTGATGAGAAAACATGAAAATAAAAATGAAAGGGAAAACTATAAAAAATAAAAAGTTATGTTGTCCTACTAAATCTTATCAGGAACCGTAATGTTTAAGCTTAATTAACGTTTATTTTCAACATAAACAAACACTCACATACACACACCCTCAAACTTCTACAAAAGAGACAGATGAGCAAGGTCCTTGATCCAAGGTCATGATCTACTTTTGTGTGTGTGTGTGTGTATGCGCGCGCAGAGCCATCTTCTCTAACCCAGAGCTCCCCTGTGATGTGTCCTCGTTGTCATTTTGGCTTGAGCCAGGAAAGAAGAGAGAGACTCTGATCACAGGACACGGTTTTCAAAAAGGGTCAACAACCTGTCATTTTCATTGTAATGCCGGTCTTAATAAAGTCCCACAGGCACTCGGGCGTTCTGTTAATCACGGCAGATCATGCAGTAGCACAGCAGCCGTATATTAACAACACTGAAACGCCATTTACAGTACCGTACTCAAATATTGCATCTCATCCAGATATTTTAAAAGATGCATGCTCGTGAATGTTAAACATTCGATACATTTTCTATTTGACAATCATGTGGTATAATTCATCAAACTTTTTCTCATTGCAATTTTTTTCATTGTTTGAAAATTGTATGTATTGATAAAATCATCGCCTTTATTATAATTCTAATATTTTATCGAGAAAATAATTTATTGACACTGACTATATGCCGCTTCACTTTAACCTAATAATAATAACAATTAAGAATAATGTTTTTGTTTTATTTATGTGTTACTTTATTTTACTATTAAGACCCGCGTTAATGTGCTGTACAGCACTAAACAAATTTGATCAAATCTCAATACAGTGTCCCAAACTGTAAGGATGACATCACCTAATTAGCCAATGAGCTGGCCAACAGCACAGCGACAGGAAGTGAAGATAAGCCCAGAATTGTGCCATCAATCCTTCACATCCTCCCTCATCCATCTGTCCCCTAACCAAAGCCATTCAGCATCCCAGCACGCCAAGCGCACCAGAGCAGGTTCTACATTGATTTGTTTCAAAGAGAGAATTACGTCAGACACCTTCCTGTAAATCTCACGCGTAACATGCAATCCTGCATTATAATGCTGTCAGGTCTGAGAATGCGGTGATTTCTGGATGCTTTGTGACTTTTTGCGTCAGACGTTGGGCTGCTTTCTTTAGCTCAAACTGTAATTGACGTGAAACTTACCACTGACATCGCTGGCTAAATAAAGCACTGCAGAACTATTATGATGCATGCTATAGGAACAAAGATGACTTCCAATAATATTAATCATTGTTTCAAACAGTGTGGCGTGTTTCATGTAAACTGTAAATCACAAACTTCACATAAGACAGTTGAAACAATACATATCTTGTATTATTGATCTGTTACCATACGTTCATCCTGGACACCGGGGTGCCCTCAAAAGGTAAACCTCCTCCATCTCCCGCAACTCTCTATCCTTCAGGGGTAGATAAGGACATTTTTGCAGATGTACCTTTGAGTGACAAGCTGAAGCAATACATTTTGCACGTTTTTCTGACAGTGTATAAGCCATCGTTCCTAGAGCAGGAATTGCCCTGAGTGGGTGAACACAGGCACACACGCACGCACACACACAACTGAGAGCTTGCATGCGGTGAGCACTCAAACAAAGGAGTCCTGGCCATGTGAAGAACAAAGACACATACGGACGGAGTGATTCAGTAGTACTGCTTGCTAAGGCAAGCATCACAATCTCTATAATTAAAATCGGAGAGATGAACTTTAAGTGTTAAACTAGTGTGTGAAAATCATCATGATACAGACACAAGTGGTTGGTCATATAATTTTTACATTTATATTCACGCGTTTGGCAGGCAATTGTATCCAAAGCGACCTTCAGTGCATTAATGCTAGCGTATGCAACGCCTGGGGCTCAAACCCATGACCTAGGCGTTGCTGACGTGCACGCACTGCCAAGCTCCAGGAAAGCTTTCACCTCGCAGATGATAAAACAGGTGACAAAAACATTGAATGCACAGACATTGAAGGACCGACCTGAGGAATACCATAGAGATCTGGGGTTGGACTCTTCTGGGGGTCAGCAGGCAACCAGCAAATACCTTAGCAACCGCATCACACCACTCATGACACCCTAGCAACCACCAAAAAGTGCTAGTGATGCATGCTAAAATGTCTTGCCATAGAACACGTTTTAAGAAAATAACCATGGTTTTACTAAAGCACACATAGTTTAACTTAAGCATCACTTCTGTAAAATCTGTAAAAATGTTATTTGAACTGAGCATTATCTAATCTTTGGTTTGCTCTGACAACCAGCACATTATAGCGTAAGTCCTTGGACATGGCGAATTCTTTCCCTGCATTGTGCGTTTCCGCTCAAAACATTTCTCAAGACATTTCGACCTCCCCCGCAACCAAATCTATTAGGAAACGCGTGAATCTGAACGTCTGCGACACGTAATTATGTTATTAGCGATGCGGCAGGTACCATTTATTGGCTTTGTTTCGGTCAGGACACGGCGCGGCTTTTTACCTCTTATTCCATCTCTTTGTTCTGCTCTCTAATGGGGTCTGCTAGAAGAGCTCTCGCCCTCCCACACACGCACAATATGTGCTTCAGAACAGAGAAACACAAGTGCACACGCTGTACAGACATTCACACAAATGTTTGCATGCATCCAGACTGGAACCAAAGACTGGAACATTTTCTGCCCTCTCTCTCGCTCTGAGTACAGACAGTCGAGGTACTCGCCCTCCCCCATCAGACAACGTGCACATCATGCCAATATACAACCATCTGATGTCTATACACATACTAAAACATATCAATGATGAAAGAGAGGGACACATATCGAACATGCTTGTTTTGTTTGTATTTACTGTCATTTGAGCTTTGGGGAAAGGGGGACTTCATTGTTTGGTCTCAATGCGCACTGCTTTGTTTTTCAATGTCCTGGACTGAGCGATAAGTGTGTCTGAGAAAGGTATTTACGTATATATCTACACATATTACTTATTGTAATACATACTGTACCGATTTAAACATTGTACAGAATAAAATAATGTACTGTACGTTAAACTGTGTGTGTTGCTTATAATAAGTATCTAATGTCCAGTATTTTATGCAATATAGCTTATACAATATATTTTGTTGAGCTGTTTTCCACCTGCTGATGTATCACAATTTCCCAGGCAAAAGACAGAAACATAGAAAAATAGGAAGGAAGGAAGGAAGGAAGGAAGGAAGGAAGGAAGGAAGGAAGGAAGGAAGGAAGGACCCATCCGAAGGAAGTATAAAAAAGGAAAGAAGGCGGACGGACAGAAGGTAGGATGGAAAAAAGAGAAAGAAAAAAACAGAAGAAAGAAACAGAGAAAGAAACAGAGGAAGGAAGGAAGGAAGGAAGGAAGGAAGGAAGGAAGGAATGAAAGAAAGAAAGAAGAAATAGAAAGATGGAAAAAAGTGAAAGAAAAACAGATGAAAGAAGAAAGAAAGAAAGAAAGAAAGAAAGAGAAGAAAGAAAGAAAGAAGAAGAAAGAAAGGAAGGAAGGAAGGAAGGAAGGAAGGAGGAAGGAAGGAAGGAAGAAAAAAGAAAGAAGAAAGAAAGAAAGAAAGAAGAAGAAAGAAAGAAAGAAAAGAAAGAAAAACGAAAGAAAGAAAACGAAAGAAAGAAGAAGAGAAAGAAAGAAAGAAAGAAAGAAAGAAGAAAGAAAGAAAGAAAGAAAGAAAAGAGAAAGAAAGAAAGAAAGAAAGAAAGAAAGAAAGAAAGAAAGAAAGAAAGAAAGAAGCTCCACCAAACTCACACAACTAGTACAAAGGTTTTGTTCAATGCAACACCACAAATCCATACTTTTCTGTTGAATTTAACAAAGAAAAGGATGACAGACACAATACAGGCAAAAGGCAGGAGACATCATTCTTACAGGTAACTCCAGAAGACTAAAGATATCGGAAGTGGTGAGGTTAGGGCCGTCAAAATAATGGATGTCTTGAAAAGCCTGTGTAATTATGCCACATGGGTACCACAGCCCTGATGAGTCTCTCTCTCTGTGTGTGTGTGTGTGTGTGTGTGTGTGTGTGTGTGTGTGTGTGTGTGTGGTGGTGTGTGGTGTGTGTGTGTGTGTGTGCGTGTGTGTGTGTGTGTGTGTGTGTGTGTGTGTGTGTGTGTGTGGTGTGTTGTGTGTGTGTGTGTGTGTGTGTGTATGTGTGTGTGTGTGTGTGTGTGTGTGTGTGTGTGTGTGTGTGTGTGTGTGTGTGTGTGTGTGTGTGTGTGCGCGTGTCTCAATGAGACAATGGGAATTATCTGGGAAAGGCAGTGGTGTGTCTATGTCTAATTTCACATAGCCTACTGCTGGACACTCAGGGAACTGCAGCCGTAATGTATTTATTTCTCTCTCCAATCCTTTTGTTTCACACCCATCTTTTATATTTTGTTCCAATGTCATTTCTTTGTCTTTTGTTCGGTTTTCTCCTCGCCTTGCTGTTGAACAGTTGGACATTCTCACATCGTTGTGACACATTGTGTGTGCGTGCGTGCGTGCGTGCGTGTGTGTGTGTGGCACACTGTAGCTCTTCTACCCTTAATTTTTATGATTTTTATGATGGTGTTGTTATGAAACCTGAGTCTGAAATCTCCTCATATTGGAGCGGTTTGAAACACAGGCTGGCAGATTCATCCACATCAGACCAATCAAAACAGCTATAAAAGACTTTCTCTCAAGGTGGTGGGCGGTTAAGTCACAGTTATGGTATATATCACAATATACTTATTTTTATATTGAACATTTAACTGCAAAATGTTTTATATATCACGCAGCTAAAATTGCATTCATTTGTAAGTCACTTTGTATAACAGCATCTGCTAAATGAATAAATATCATTTAGTAATGTTTACATAATTAATCATCTGTTTTTAGATGTTCATACTTTTTTGGAAATCAATTAATATTAGGGCTTTTTAACGATTAATCGTGATTAATCACATCCAGAATAAAAGTTTGTGTTTACATAATTTATGTCTGTCATGTATATATTTAGGAAATGTTTATAAATAATATAAATTCTATATAAATAGTAATATATACATGCAAATATCTCCTAAATATAAACATGTATGTGTTTATAAAGACAAAATTAATGTGCACAGTGCACAGACATAAACAAACTTTTATTGTGGATATGATTAATCACGATTAATTGCAATTAATTGTTGAACAGCCCTAATGAACGTATACTAAAACAACAATAAAATACACAAATAATTGGTATTATTACAGAAGCTTCACATTATGTAAGTATTAAGTACAAAAAAGCTATATATAATATAACATATAAAAAATATGATTATCTAGCCAGGTTTGTAAAATAGCCAAAATATACACATTTGCACACCTGTGACCACATATTAGGCTTCATATAAACATTCATTAAAAAAAAAAACTTTATATTACAATTTTATGTGCCAAATTGAAATGTTTGGATACAGATTTGCAAAATGACGTACTGAAAGAAACAAAGCAAAATTCACTCACAAGTTAAAGAGTGCAAGTCATTAAAACAAAGAAAGTGAAAGAGAGAGAGACAAAGAAGACCAGTGAGTGAGCAAGCGAGCTAGAGAGAGAGAGGGAGGGAGGTAAAAACAGATGTGTTATCGGTGGAATGTCGAACAAAGAGTGGGAGGGGCGCCCATTACACCTCTCAAGACTGCAAATCACGCTCTGAAGCTCAGCCCGAGACAAAGAGCCCAACCCTCACGACTGCCGCCGGCCCAGAGCTCACGCTGCATCTTAATAGGCTGCACCTGACAATTAACGTGTTGTAGCTACTGTACGCCGACGTTCATTATTTTCAAAGCTGCCGTTTCATTTCTCTTGCCAAAAGAAATTTGGGTTGTGAAGACCAACTGCAGTGTCTGTCCGGCTCTGTGAGGGTTCAGCAGACACGATCCAGCCAATGAGCTCCCAGAAAAAACAGAGATGTTCGGTCGGGGAATTGAGCGGACGGCATGCCTCATTTTTAAGCCTATTAGGGAACTGGATCTCCTTTTTCTCCTCTTATTAGTGCTGTGTGCTGAGACAAACAACCCTGTTATTGCTCATATGCAAGGTTATTGATGTCAACAAACTCCCCTTAGTATAAAATAAGTAGTACATTTTAGTGCGTAACTCACACTTGGTTTGTCGAGCCTCAAATCATGCAGCGTTCTGGGTGTATATGACAACTGGCATAAGCACAAAAACTGAACATTTCCAACATGTATGACTTCCTATCTTCTGCAGAACACGAAAAGACCTACTGATACATTTCTCAAAATATCTTCTTTTGTGTTCCACAGAAGAAAGTGAAATGAATTACAATAGACAATACTATTCACATTAAATATTGAGAGGTCAACAGATATCACAGAGGGCAAATTCAGTTGAATAAATGTCTGGATTGTATAGTTAACAAAAGCTCCAATCTCAAACACAAAATTTAGTTGATGATCAGACCACATTACTGTGTCCTAGAAAGCCGGCAATTCTCCTGGGACCATTTAATCGTCTCGTAATGATCTTCAGAACGGCGGCGATTGTGAAGCTAGATTGAGAAGTTAAAAGCATTAGGGACGTAAAACAAAATAACACCAGCCCACACTCCTATTAGAAGCACCGGCTCTGCAAAAGCCTCCGAGCCGTCATATCTGAAGATGAAACCCCCCGGAGGGACAATTCTAGCTAAATGATCCCCCACAGAAAACGCAACAAAAACATTAATACTTGAGCATTAATCTTATTTGTGGCCCTGGGGAAATTAAAATGAGAAAATGATGATGGAAAACGGATTAGAAGGTGAATGATGGGCGACTACGGATGTCCTGAGGAATCCTCATAAGTTAGAAAGGAGCTTGTCTTTCTTTCATAACATAAATAAGGAGTAAATAAGGAGAATTCATATTAAACTTTAGAGAGTTTATTACCAATACGTTAAAGTATGGGTCAAATAGCTTTACCTTATTGTACTATTTTCTTCTGGTCACTTTGGTTTATTCCAAATGCTTTCCAGATTGTTGAGCATTCAGATTAGGTATGGCAGCAGAGAAGTGCGAAACAAAACAACAAATTGCAAAACACATAACAAAACAAAAATCCAAAATCAAAATTATAAAACTAAAAATGTAGCATCAAATCTAGAAACATAATAAACAATGAAAAAACAAAGTAACAAACAATAAAACACAACAACAATCCGGAAACAAAACATCAAACAACAAAACACAACAACAATCCGGAAACAAAGTAACAAACAACAGAACACAACAACAACTCCGGAAACAAAATAACAAATAACAGAACACAACAACAACTCCGGAAACAAAATAACAAATAACAAAACACAACAACAACTCCGGAAACAAAGTAACAAACAACAGAACACAACAACAACTCCGGAAACAAAATAACAAATAACAAAACACAACAACAACTCCGGAAACAAAATAACAAACAACAAAACACAACAACAACTCCGGAAACAAAGTAACAAACAACAAAACACAACAACAACTCCGGAAACAAAATAACAAACAACAAAACACAACAACAACTCCGGAAACAAAGTAACAAACAACAAAACAAAACAACAACTCCGGAAACAAAGTAACAAACAACAAAACACAACAAAAACTCCGGAAACAAAATAACAAACAAAAAACACAATAACAACTCCGGAAACAAAGTAACAAACAACAAAACACAACAACAACTCCGGAAACAAAATAACAAACAACAATCAAACAGAAAAAACAACAATCGATCAGAAAACAAAATAAACCAGAAAACACAGCCACAAATCTGACAAACAGGAAAACGTATTATGTTGGAAAGGGACAGTAACTGCTGATTGGACAAAACTTTTAAATTACTATTTTAAAAACTTTCCAAATTACTGTGGAATTACACTGCTACAGTGTGATTTGGTTTATTAAAATATTTAGTTTAACTAAATAAACTAGCAACTGAACCTTGCATTAGGAGTTGACAGAAAACTCGAGCTTGCGCATGGCGGTGTGCAATACCTTTGAGTTGTCCTAGACGTGACATTCAGGGGTGCGTTTCCCAAAAGCATCGTTAGCCAACTATGGTCGCAAGATTTGTCGTTCCAGCATAGTTCAAGGATTTAAGTGTTTCCCAAAACCATCGTTCCAACGATCAATCGCAAGCAGCATCGCAAAGTTGCGTGGTTGGAACTGCAGGTCTAGAGCTGTGGTTAGAAGCATCATTCCTTGTTATGACATGCATCAAGCTTTTGATCAAAGCAAGCAAGCAACATGCAGTGCATTCCATATCCATCAGTCTAAATATATACAAATTCAATTTTACATCTTTTAGTTTGTCAAGAAAATAGAAGCGCTGTGCATGTGCATGGTCATGCCCTGCGTGCTCTAGGACCCTGGGGAATCCCTGGGCGGAATGACGTAGGAGAACACATATTACATATGCAAGAATTAAATGAAATATCGTGAAATAAAACAACAGATAACAAAAACAGGACAAGTGTAGTCCTTAAATGCAACGTATGTTATTTACAGCAAGAATTTGACATTAATGCGATCTGAACGTTTTTATTAGTAGACGTCATTACTCCACCGCACCTCTGTGGCGTCATCAACTAGACTGCTGAACCAACTTGGTTCAAACGATTGATCTCCGACAGAGTTACTACGGTTTCGGGAAACATTTGTAACTACACCGTTAATTTCCCCAACGATCGTACTATGGTGGTTAACCAGCCATAGTTATGTCGTTGTTCTGGAAACGCACCCCAGATTTGTACTTTATTGTTTTGATTTGCACTTCCCGGCCACGGTACTGAAGCGATTAAAACAATTTTTTGACTGGATTTCCCAAAAAAGATCATAATTTCCAAATCAGGACATTGATCGGACAACTCTTCCTACAACTATGTGGCTCTTGATAAGCAGTTATGTGAGCAAGTCTTTTTGCCATTTAGCCAAACGTCTGTCTTTGCGAGACTAAAAGTGGCCCGAGAAAGAAAAGCTGACCCTTTCTTTGATCATCCATTCCTCTCTATCTCTGCATTTCCAGTTTTGTCCCAATTGGTGACTGTGTGTCACGGTCCATTAGCCTACATTTCTAGCCGGTGGAATGGCAGCTATTCCCTTTAGACAGTCTTCATTGAGAGATACTTCAGGGATAGCAGAGGACCCATATCTAATTAAAACCCGGCTAATGTCTCATTCTTTCTGTATCCCGCTGCAATAAAACACTCGCAAAAAATGTAATGATTCCTCCCCCCCCCCTCTCTCTCTCTCTCTCTCGCTCTCTCTCTCTCTCTCTTACCTGCTGCATTTAATAATATTCCATGTTTGTTCAGTGAACAGCTGCCTTATTATTTGTGAGATTTAGAGACTTCAAAAATCCATCTCCCTCCAAATTAATATTTGTGTTTGGAGGCATAGGCAATTTCATTATAACCAATGGGGTGCTAAGGGACAATGTCACAGGTGATTTCATCTTGCACTTGATTGGATTTTTTAAGAACACACTGAAGGTCTGTCACAGTTTAAGAGAGGTTTTACAGTAGCTGGGTCACACCCGGAGACCAGAGCATTAAAATTAATTATATGGTTTTCTCTTAAAAAAATGCTTTCAGAAGCTCACCTGTTGATCCTTGAATAGGAGTGAAGGGAAACTGATTGGGCTCGCTGTCCATAATGGAGGGTTCGGTTACACGCCTCACACTCTTACCCCGTCCCAGTCATAAGGTTTAGCTCATGTGAAAGAGAGATGCCCTAAGAATTGTCACATGATTGAGGTAAGCAGCCGTTTCTAACGTAGTGATCGGTCAGATTAAACAAGGTACAATACGTCACTTTCATCAAGCTCCGCCCCTCCGCCGGGACCGCTCCATCTATCAGTTTCAAACCATCTCCAAATCCAGCGTTATATCCACCGTTTATATAACATTCATCACAAAAATGCAGTGAACAAACAAACACCTGAACTTCGCGAATGCAGTGCTCTTTCTCTCGCTCAAGCTGGTTGACACGTCGGCGTGCTTTTCTGGGAGAATTGTCCAATAAGGGACTAAGAAAAGTTGTTACGTAACGGAATTTCATGTTAGAAAAAAACTTTCCGAAACCTATACGAACGCTGGGGGAGTGTATCGAAATACTATGTAATACGTGCAACTCGTTTTTTGACAAGTTGACCATGTCAAGCATGAGAAGCCAGCACATTTAACATTGTAAAGAATCAGAATGCATGAAACACTGTTGAACCAAATCCCCCCCCCCCTTTAGGTTCTTTACTTAGTTTTTGTCTTGTTTTCCACTAAAAAAAATTAACCAAGATACATTTACTTGTAGACAAAATTTTAGAAATCATAAATAAAATAAGATATTAAGTCTTGTCTTCTTGGAAAACATCTGCCAATGTGGTAAAAATTAAACAGGATTATTTTTCTGACCCACTGGCAGATTTTTTCCTTGTTTTAAGATTAAATTTTCATACATTTTTCAGAAAACAAAACCTTATTATTTAAGTCATTCAACTAGACTAACAAAATCAACAAGGTCAGTTTAGTTTACTAAAACAAAAACTTTCAACAGTTCTGATTATTGAAATCAAATAAAATAACTGTGTAAATATTATTTGAAGAATTTAGCCATAAAATGAGTTTGGGGCACTAAAATTTAAATAATTTTAAATTATATAGAATTACATAAATCAACAAATACATAATAATGACGAAAGCACAGCAAAATTATGTGCTTTTCTCTAAAATTAAAATGAATAAACTTAGATTAATATGAAAAAAAAAATCTAAATATTTATCAAACCACAATTAAACTGAAGAAATATAATAACGAATATCAAGTATCATGATTTAAGAATTTAAATTCAGAAATATTTTTTTCCAGTGTATTGTTCTATCTCAACAAAAGTATACATACAATTTTCATAAATGTAACTGTTATCTAGTATGATATTGTTTTAGTTTGGAGTCAGCAACATTGTAAATATATAAAATAAGATAAACAACCACAATACATTAACGCACAAAGGTTACAGTCTGTTTTCCACTGTTACATCTATCCAAATGTACAGTATATTGCTTATTTTTCAAATACTTTTATCAAAGGATTTTTCAATTGGGTTCAGTTGCTATTAGTGTCAGCGGGCAGTGGCCTTGCTGTGTAACATTGAAGAGAGATTAAAAAAATAAACATTTGCCAGCCAGAACTGTTGCTACGATACATTTCTGAGCACGAGCTGCTATTTTATGTTGTTTAAACCCATATTTAGTGATAAATACCTAGTTTTGAATTGCTTTGAACAAGCAATTTGGCTACAGTGGGTCTCTGCGGGCCGAGCAAACACGTAACAATTTATACAGTCACACATTATGCCTATACTCAAGCAAGTGCTGGGACAAACACCACAAAGCCATTTTGAGGACAAGAAGTGAATTATCGTCAAATCGAACACTCCCAGACAAACTGTGCCGAGTCTGTCAAGGCAAAAGGCAAGCAAACATCCAGAATGCACAAACTTGTCATGTCAGTTTTGGAGAAGTAACTCTTTTACGATTCTGAAAAGATTGTTTTCATGTGGTTTGTTTGTTTTGAGAGATCAAGAGCCAATGAATCATGAATGTGTGCTCGACAGAATGATTACTCATATTAAACAGGCAGCTTTGAAGAGGAAAAATGGAAATAATTGGCCATAAATAATGCTTACAGCTGCTGTTAGGCTCATTAAACAACAACAATGGTAATGATGAATAATGCATACATGCAATAGTTTTGTTTGTTCTTTCTTTTTTTACACAGATCAACCTGAATCAGTTGATCACCACCTTTTTAATAGACGGCCAATCACAGGTTAATCTCAGAGGCCACGCCCACAGACTGGATCTGGACCTATCACAACGTAGTAATCATGTTTACTAGCCCTTGGCTGTTAAAATAATTCTTGCCATTTAAAATACATTACAGAGTTTTGTTTAAGACGCAAAGTACATTTAAAATGTGAAAGTAAACCTAAATGTAAAAGTGCAAAGATATCACTTTGTCTTAACGCTTTTGTGAAAGATGCAGTTAAACAGTAAGATGTGATCAAAATAACCTCAACTGTTTAAAATTTTGTTTCATGGCCAGATTTGTACATTTTCCTCTCTATTGACGGGTGCATTAAAAAAAGAATACTGTACTTTTTCCTTTTTTTACACAATATTAAACTTTTCAAAAATGAAAGAGTCAGAGGTATATAAATCAGTTAGGATTAAATCTCCTCATGTTATCGTCTGTTGGTGTGGACACTAATATACTTATCATTGTAGTTTTATGCTATTGTTCTTTGTGTGAACGGGCCTTAACTCATTGCTCACTTTATTTTCCATGAACTGTATTTTCAATTTGACTTAATTCCCTTATGTCATTGCAGTTACTTCTTAAGGGCATTCTTCCTTATAAGACTTTCTTTTGGCCATATTCTAACGCATGTATCCTTATACCGAAGATGGCCATCCCATAATGCATTGCAACACGCTTGGTAAAAATTAATCCAAACAGCAGATGAACTGAGAGGCATGTTAAAATATTTAATAGTAAATACACAAATTCATACTGTAAAGTTATGATAAAAACCAGCCAAAACTATTTTAACTAATAATTGTGTATCATGTATTATTAAAACAGAAGGTGAGGATTCTTCTAGTTCAGTGGTTCTCAAAAGGGGGCCCGGGGCCCACAAGGGGGCCCCAGCTGACTTCTAAGGGGGCCTCGAGACTACTAAAATTAGACATAATGAGCATTGAAATGAGCATTTAAAAAAAAACAATTTATTTCTTATTATTTGGTCACTTTTATAATGAATAAACGTTTCTCTAGTTAAAGATAAGCTCTAAAGTTTTTGCAAGTGAGAAGGGGCCTTAAAATATTTTTGAATACAATACGGGGCCTTGGAGTCAAAAAGGTTGAGAACCCCTGTTCTAGTGGATGAGGTTTCTGCTTTCTTTTTTGATAAAACAAGCATTCTTATGTTGGGCGCAAAACATGTGGGTCCTGGTTATGTCTGCTGACTATAAACTGTAAATGTAATGATAAAAAATAATTCAATTACAAAGCAATTAGTTTCCCTATACTTTTCTAAGAATTGACACATAGTCTTGCCTGTCATGACGCACACAGACGGGCAGACTCAGATGCGGGGGTAACAAGGTCTTTATTGAAACCAGTGAGGCAAGAGCAAAGCAAATAGTCCACGGCACCAAAGGCAGAAAAACAGTCCTTGGGGAATAGTTCAACCCGTAAGATTCCAGTAGAGAGAAGTTGTACCCGTCAGGGAGAAGCTGCCGAAATGGCGAGATGGCGAGAGCTCCGATGCCATGAGAATCGAGGTCCGGGCGGCCAATAACTGCTGCGGGGCAGAGAGCAAAAATAGCAGAGACTAGGGCAGATGAGAAGCAAAAAATAAACAAGCTACGAGGAGCTAAAACTCGGCAAGACTACGACAAGGTACAAGACTAACAGAACTAGACTCGCTAGAACTGGGCAGTCAGAGCTGGCGAAACAACAAGCACGGTCTGACACAGGACAGGAGAACAAAGGGAAATAAATAGGAAAGCTAACTAAGGATGAGTGACAACAGGCGGGAGAGATAATAGATGAACAGGCGCTAATCAAGGGGAATACGCTACAGGTGAAATAATGCGAAGACGGTGAGTGGAGAAATACCAAAAGGGAGACATGGGGCGGGGTGAGTGATGCAGACAACGAGCACATGGCGACGAGCTCGACACACAACAGAACACAGACAGGCAGGACACGGGAACTCCCTGTTGCCGATGTCGTAGTTTCGTTCTGCAGGGCTGAGAAGGTGAGAGAAAAAGGCACATGGGTGCACCTTCTCATGACGGCGAACGCGCTGAGATAAGAACGTCCGAAGCATCCCGACGTCCGAAGCATCAACCTTGACAATGAATTGTCATTCAGGGTCTGGAAGACAAAGCACAGGGGCAGAGACAAAACGGGACTTAAGATTGTTAAAGGCTACCTGAGCTTGGGATTCCATCTGAACATGACCTTGGTGGAGGTTAATGGGTTAGCGGCGCGACGATCTGGCAGAAACCCCTGATGAATCGCCAGTAAAAATTGGCGAAACCCAGGAACCGCTGTAGGGCTTTATGGGAGTCGGGAACCAACCATTCGGCGACGGCCTTTATCTTGGCTGGATCGGGTTCTATACCTCTGGGAGAAATGATATGGCCAAGGAACGAAACTGTGTCGGCGTGGAGTTCGCACTTCTCCGCCTTGACGAAAAGCTGATTCTCAAGTAACCGCTGGAGGACCTTACGAACGTGTCGGGTGTGTTCCTGGAGAGAGGTGTAAAAAATGAGAATGTCATCCAGGTACACAAAGACAAAGTGATTGATCATGTCACCCAACACGGCGTTAACGAGGCCCTGGAAGACGGCCCGAGCATTGGTAAGGCCAAATGGAAGAACCAAATACTCGTAGTGTCCCGAGGGTGTGTTAAAGGCCGTCTTCCACTCGTCCCCCTCGAGAATGTGGACCAGGTGGTAGGCGTTGCGTAGGTCTAGCTTAGTAAAGACTCCCTGTAATAATTCAAAGGCGGTTGACATGAGAGGCAAGGGGTATTCATTCTTGACCGTGATCTCATTCAAACCTCTATGATCAATACAAGGGAGCAGGGAGCCATCCTTCTTCTGGACAAAGAAGAAACCCGCACCGGCAGGCGAGGAGGAGTGACGGATGAACCCAGCTTGAAGAGATTCGCGAACATATCTGTCCATGGCCTCTCTTTCAGGATCTGATAGGGAATAAAGACGACCCTTGGGCGGAGAAGTACCTGGGAGGAGATCTATGACACAGTCGTAGGGGCGGTGCGAAGGTAGAGAGGTGGCTCGCGACTTGCTGAACAACGAGTGCAGGTCGTGGTACTCCTCCGGGACCCCGGTCACAACGGCAGCATCCACCTGAAACACAGGAGAGAAGGAAACAGGAGAGGGGGCAGGACCAAGACAAGACTCATGACAATAAGGGCTCCAAGCTAAAACAGAACTATTAACCCAATCCACGTGAGGATTATGCTGTGACAACCAAGGATGCCCTAATATGATGGGAGTATTGGGGGAATCGAGGATGTACAGCTTAATCTTCTCACAATGGTTCCCAGCTAGAAAAAGGCTAACGTGAGGAGTGACGTGAGAAATAGTGCTGAAGGTCTGCCCGCTAGCATCTGGACCGAAATTGGCTGAAGGAGAGATATAGCCAGAATCCTCCATCGACGAGCTGTGGTGAGGTTGATGAAATTTCCCTCAGCGCTGGAGTCGATGAGGGCACGGCTGGAGTAGGAATTCCCCTCATAGGTCAGCCGGAAGGGTATCAGCATGCAGGATGACGGGGAAGAAACAGGAATGGAAGGGCGCTAAAATGCGCGCCCACCCATAGTACGTGGAGTCCGAGTGGGCGCGCCCTTTTAGCGGGCACTGCATCACCTGGTGGTCGGGCTTGCCGCAGTAGAAGCACAGGCCCTCGGCGACACGCTGCTGTTTCTGCGCCGGTGTGAGGCGAGATCGACCCAGCTGCATTGGCTCCTCCTGCGGAGCCAGAGTGGAAGGTTTGGGAGGGTTGACATCACGGGACCGCCAAGAGCTGGGCGAAGGGTGTCGGCGGCGGCGGGCAGAGATGCGGCTCTCTATCCGATGGCACAGGTTGGTGAGTTCCTCCAGGTCCCGCAGAACCTCCAGAGCGGCGATTTCATCAGCGATAGCGCCGTTGAGGCTGTCGAGAAAACGCGCGAGCATCGCGCCCTCATTCCAGTCACAGGCGACCGCCAGCGTCCGGAACTTAATGGAGTAGTCTGTGACCGAACTACGTCCCTGCGACAAACGAGAGACCTGGGCGGCCACCTCGTCTCCTCGAATCGATTGGTCAAAAAGCGTCGCCATTTCGGCCTCGGAAAGCAGCAAAAGACTGGCAACACGGGGCTTGAGCTTCCCAGATGGCAACTCCCCACTCTCGGGCACGCCCGGTCAAAAGTGTCAGCACAAACGCAATTCTGGTCTCCTCAGTGTAGCGGCAAAACAGAGGCGCCACGAGCTCGACACACAACAGAACACACACAGGCAGGACACGGGAACCCGAGTGACCGAGATCATGACACTTACCATACAATGCCATAATGGCAGCATCAATGGTGATAGATTTTAATAAATATTAATGATAACAGTAAATATGAAATCCTTCAGAGTTTTTATCAGAGAAAGCAGCGTTGATGTACGCACACTGTGATCAGACCCACAACCCATATTTTTGTACCACATTTAAAAAATAAATCCAAGTAAAACCACTTTCTGGAGTCTTGGGAGCAACTGTATTGTGGACAGAAGTCAGTCAATTATCAGCCCATGAAATTAACTTCCTCAAAAAAAAACTGCATCAGATGTGAGTGAGGTTAACATGTTCCATTTCTTGTTTTCCCACTGTCATATTCTATTAGACAACATCAGCACCACCCTCATGCTGTATACAGTGTGTTTGATTATGTTACTGGAGTATTTGGACAGAGCCACATACTGTAAACTACAACTGTACAGCATCTCACTAATTTCACAAACTTCATGAGGATTAATAACAGTCCCTGCGAGCGAAAGAGATGAATTACACATACAGTATGTTAACTTTCCTCGTATACATCATCCACGAACAATTGTTTTATATCACTAACCTTATTTAAGGACAACCATCCTTCGGCCAGACGTTATAGGGGAGTCAGGTTCATTTGTTATAGGGTCTATTGTTTAAACATCTGGCATCTGGTACGTCGGCAAATTCAGTGTTATTTGACTTTGAATACAGCACAGCTTGTCTATGTCAAGCAAGAATTCACTTTGTTGGTGAGTAAAAATGCGGAATTATTTTCAACACATGGCTGGGTCAAAAAGGGACGAACCCAACCGTTGGGTTTATATTTGATCCAACAATAAAACAACCAAGAATTTGGGCTGAAACAACCCAGAATAGGTTCATTTATAATCCAACAAAAACCCCAAAATTGGATAAAAATAAGCTTTTTTATTCTTGAGTGAATTAGCAGATATTTGCCAGGCAAAATAATATAAGGTAATATAATTATAAGGTGGTTCATAAATGCTTTGCTTTAGTTTTTTACGCTTGGCTGAAACATATAATATATAAAAGGCATACATTGTCATGTGTGTTGCCTGGGAATTAAACCCAAGATAAATTTACAAATGACAAATGTATCAAGTGTAGGATGCTGAAAAGTTCGTTTTTTTCTCTAGAACTCACAATGTGAAATATGAAATTTGTGTCAATGTGTCTTAATGTGTCTTACATCAAGATGTGTTTACAATAACTCTGACAAATATCATTTCAAAGTTTCCCGACTATTAGCATTTGTAATAAAAAGTTAATTTTATAACAAAGTTACAGAAAAAATAAAAAATACTGTACGTTTTACCTTTTACACGAGGTGTATATCCCTGCTGTCCTTTTGAAACCTTGTATCTCCATATAATTAGTCACCCAATTAGTTTGTTGGTTTTGAAAATATCGATCCAATAAAAAGTATTACGCACAGATTCTTTGACAACAAAGTATCATCTAAAAAGTACAGAGTTTTTTCCATTTACCGAAAAACAGCGAATTTGGACATCCAAGGTTTCGGAAAGAGTTGTTATAGTTTGTTTTTATTTTTATTAATATTTTAAATTCGCTTTTATTTTTAGATTTTTTGTTTATATATTTATTTTAGTTAAACTTTTAGCAATTTTGTTACATGCTTTTGACATTTTATTGTGTATTTGTTTATTTTTTATGTAGCTATATAAGATTAATATATTTTTATTTTAGTTTATTATTATAATTTTAGTGCCTAAACGTCTTTCAGTTTATTTCTTTAACTGAAATCATTATTTCAGTTAAAGAAATTTCATTTTTTATTTCTTTTTTTTCAAGTTTTCCCAATCCTTTTTAGGCCAATATTTTATTTAATGTCAATAATTAGAATGAGAAATGTTTTCAAAATTTTAATTTTAGATTTTTTTTTAAATAATTTTTTAACCTTGCAGCGACGATTTTGGATTAAAATCTCGAATGGTGGTTTTAGAACCAACCGCACGGATCAGTTATGCATTTCTGTCCGTCTGGTCAATTAAATGATTCATTTGTGATCGATGGTGATTCAAACAAACACAGACAAAAACACACATTTATTCAGCTTGCTCTGTACATTAACCTTCAACAACAGACAAATAGGCTATGCCATACTGCTTGCTATGACACTATGAGAAGCATCAGCACCAACTTCTGTTGTGCTTACCGCACAAGTTTTAAATAAATTCACCACAGGGCAAAAACATGACTCTACAGTTGACTAATGCACTAGATCATCAAATGCCCAAAATAAAAAACACTAAATACAATAGGAGTACGATGCACATTATGCAGCATGCCTACGGGCATGAAGTCATTAAAACAAGCTTTTAAAATACATCCCACTTCAGTTTGCACGTACAGTAAGTGGAGCTCTTAAACTTCAGGTGAACCTCGTTCATCATCTCATCTAAAATCTGCATAGTTCTGCGCAGGCTTTACAAGGGCCAACCTCATAAAGGGCCATATTTTGATATATCTTTATAACTTGTCTCACACAAGAAAGGGTGCATGTTAACATGTGTCTTATTTTTAACACACTGTATTACGAAGGGAACTAATGAGCGCGGTCAGCAATCGCTAGTCGCCGCTGCATGTGATTTCCATTAAAGTTTGCTTTTAATTTATGTCGGTTATTCACATGGCTGGTTTGTCTAGATTTCTGTCAAACAGAGCGGAGCTGGCAGAAATCCAGCGGGCCGAAAAGGGATTCAGGGATTCTGCAGTCCTATAACAACATGTGGAGAACAAAGAGTCCATTCATATAACCTCCTACTGCTCATCCTAATGCATAAGTGCATTTGATCAAGACAAGCAGCACTTGAATTTATTTTTATTTGGCCTTTTTAATGTGTTTTCTTAAAATTCTGCTTTACATGCATCTCTCGTCATCGTTCTATCACCAACAGATGTATCTTCTAATCCGAAACATTCATGCTCACCGAAAGCTCCCATTTGCAAAGACATTCACCAAAGGCTAATAAAATTAAATTTGGTCTGTTGGTGTTTGTCAAGACCAAATTTGACTTTTCACAAGCTGTGACAGCAAGATACCTGAAGGAAAGCGGTTTGCTTTTGAAGGTAAAAGAGGTGTAGTAAGTCATTTAATGTTAATAGCTCACGGCTTTGGAGGAACAAAGCACTGAACGCTGCAATGGCCTCCTTTCACCAGCTGTCTTTGAAATGACTGTAATGGCCAAGAACATGTGCGATGCTGAAAGGAGAAAAAAAAGGAGAAAACAAACTGTTTTCAGCTGAAGGTCCTTCATGGAATCACACTGACCCTTTCACACAGAAGTTAAGGCACATAAAAGCAGACGTTTCAGACGGGGCGACCCATTCTCAGATATAGCTGCCTCATACTGAGTGAAAAAATCTATTCTGTTTTATCAAACATATGGGGCTGAATCAAATGTGACCCCACCCCAGACAATGAGTTACGGGTATATATTAGAAAATTATTGATTTTTATTATTTATTATTTCAATTCCTTGAATCCGGTTGGACAGGAGGCGTTACAAAAATGCTATTAGTATACTTCTTTTCAACTAAAACATAAAGTATAATTTCAGTCTACTTTCTATGTACTTCTCAGAAATATGCTTAAAATTACACAGGCTAAGTATACTTGACTAATAATTAGAGATGTAACGAGATGCGATTCACGATACTGATCTCACGATACGATTTATTTCTACAAAACGAGTTGAGACAAATTAGAAATGAACAAACTTGCCCTTGTATTATTTCTCAAATGCTGCACATTTCTAAAATTAAATTAAAATATATTTTATGTCAAATAACAAAACAAAACTGCAATTTTAAAACCAATTCAAAATCCAACAAAACATGAATAATACAAAAGTCGGTAACACTTTACATTAGGGTACTTTATAAAGCATTTATAAATGTGTTCATTAATGATTAATAAGTCATTTACAAATGCATTATAAAGCAGTTATAACTGCATGAATAAAAAGAAGGATTCTAACGAAATACCTGCCAAATAGAGAGCCATTTTTAACTCACATGTTATAAATGCTTAATAAATGTATTTATTCATTATTTATTTGACTCGACCAGATTTATTATTATCTTGATGTTGTTTGCAATATAAGCTGTCAGACTGGACACTGTGGGGTGTTATGTTGTTTTTCTTATACCTGCTCACTATTTATACTTTCGTAGTATACTTTTACAAACTTAATTAAGCTGTTTTGAAATAATTATAACATTGATGTTACTTACAAATATATGTGAACATAATTATACTTATGCATATTTGAGCATTCCTGATCTTAAGTAAAGTTGAAGCATACTTATATTTTGTAAGGGATTGCGACATTTTACAGTTTTATATCACTCAGTCACAATAAACAATGAAATGATACACCTATGGACGGTTTCATTGGCCTGAAATTAACTTCCGGTCCGTGTTTGGTTATAATATAACAATTTATTTGATTTCAATTTATATTAATATTAATGTATATGAATTGAATTGAATTAAATTAAATTAAAACTACTCAACAGTTATTGATTCTTTGCGGAGGTCTACCAGAAGTTAAGTTTGGGCCACATAACGTTGTTTATGTTCTTGGTGCTGAAACGGTCTATTATCGATTTAAGTTATTGATTCGCATAGTCACAGGATATCAAAGCAATCGTTTGACACCAGATTTGAGAGCCATTTTGCTCAGAATGTCTTTGTTAATTACTGTTTGGCAAGACATTAAACAAAAACACATGAACAAGGTTACGAGCGATGAAAGCACATGCCCACAATGGCCGGCAGAAGTGATGAGAGCTAATGAGACGAGAAGGACAAGATCATTGGGCAGCCTACAGCACAAAGCTTTAACTACTGCGGTTAATTCCCTGAAACATCCCAGACGGAGCGTCCAGACCGATCCTACTGCGATTACAGCAAGCAACCACCCTGCGCTAGTTCAGCATCTTACACAGTTCCGACCATCCGCCTTGTTTTGTCCCAAGCAAACGCATACGGTATGTGCGGCCTTTAACCCAACATCAACCAGATCCATCACATGATAAAATTAATCTACAGCAAATACGTGCAGAAATTTTGTTGTTGTTTTGTGCAATATTGTGCAGCTGATAGTTGCTGTAGCTAAGGTTGTGGGTTTGATTCCCAGGGAACACACATACTGATAAAAGAAGAAATGCATGAATGCCACATGGATTGAACCAAGAGGTGAAGAACAAACCATGTCTGAAACCCAAAGTATAAGATGATCAGCTTTATTGAGGAGCCACAAAGCAAGTCAGGAATTGTCAGTGGGGTATATGAGACCACAGAGAAGAGATGAATGAGATGCTGAGAGAGACGTCCTCTGCGGATACATGGTTGCACATGTTTGGAGAAAACTTGATGATTCTGCCTCTCTCAATTATTTATTATTTACAGCTTCAACACCTGACTGTGAGCTGTGCAACCAATGATATTCCCAAAAAATGTATTGTAGATGTAAACAACTACAAAACAATACGGCAACAGAAAAGTAGTAGTGGTTGATGCACAAAGCGCCCAGCTTGAGTTCAGCAGTGGAGCTACAGAAGTGATGAGAGCTAATGAGACGAAAAGATCATTCAGCAGCCTGCAGCAAAAAGCTTTAACTACTGCGGTTAATTCCCTGAAACAGACCAGAATAACACAACGTCTGGACCCTTCATAGCATGAATATAGAGGGCAACAGCCTCAGAGACCTTCAGCAACCACCCCATGCTAGTTTCAGCAGATTTTGAAACAAAAACAAAACTTTCCAGTAGAAATATCTAAACATTCTAAAATCGAGATACATTTATATAAAAAGCAAAATGGCCCACAGGAAAATATTAAAGGGACAGTTCACCCAAAAATGAAAATTAGTCATGAATTTCTCACCCTCAAGTTGTTCCATACCTTTATACATTTCTTTGTTTGATTAAACACAAAGAAAGATATTTGGAAGAATGTGAGCAATTGACATTTCTGGGGCACCACTGACTACCATAGAAGAAAAGAATATTGTATTTTTTTTCTGTTAATCAAAAAAGAAGATCTTTTAAAGAATTCTGGGGCACCCATGACTACCATAGTAGAAAAAAATATCTTTTTTTGTTCTGTTAAACACAAAATAGGATATTTCTAGGAATTTAGGAAAACAAACCGTTGTGGGGCACCATTGACAACCATTTACATTTTTCTACTATGGTAGTCAATGGTGCCCCAGAAATCTCAGTTACTGACATTCTTTCAAATAAATTTCTCTGTGTTCAGCAGAACAAAGTCATTTTTTCAGGTTTGGAACAATCTGAGGTTGAGTAAATGGTGACAGAATTTTCATTTTCATCTCTTTAATATTTAAATAAGTCATTTTGCTTATCAAGTGTATCAAACACACTGTATAAGAAAAACTTTTTTGCGGCGTTGAAACTGCGAGATAGTCATTTATTTTGATAGACTAAATTTAGCAAGCAATTCCAAATATTTCAGCACATTTTAGCAGATGGTTTACCCTTGCCTTTTACGACGGCTTTTAAAAGCATTTAGTTAACGTATATATTGTCCTGTCTGCTCCTATAAAAGCATACAGTAAGTAAAATGATAACAGATGGCGTTCTCTTGCATACTGAAAATAGGCTAAACAAGAACTCTGTGGCTTTTGCAAGATTTTAATGACAATTATTAAGAAAATATAAATAAATCATATTTCTTCATCTTTTTTCTTTTCTCAAAAATTCTGTTTGAATAGTGTACACAACATCTCTATCATATACAGTATGTGTATAAAAATGCATTACAGGTCCAGTGTATGAAATTTAGCGGCATCTAGTGGTGAGGTTGCGAGTTGCAGCCAATGGCTCACTCCACCGCTCCCTTTTGAAGCACTACAGTGGCCGACTCCTCACTTTTTCGCTTTTTTGCCAAAGGAGATAACGTATTCAGGTGTTCCTATAATCGCCTTTTTTAAACAAGTAAACCCACAAATCCTTGTCAGACCTCAGAATGATCCCCATTTATGCGTTTTTCCAACCTTTCAATGAATTTATCCACTGATCCAATTCTATTTTGTGCTCTGTACCCTTTAAACCCTTGTTTCTCTGGCACCAGCATTCAGCCGCGCACCTAACCGTGCATGTCCTATAAATTGACCATCTTCTCCCAGCCCCACTATCTGTTTCTCATTTCTGATCCTTCATAGCATCACTCCCCCGATTTTTCCCCCGTGAAGACATTCGAGAAGAAAACACTGACCCAATTCGCTAGGATCATCTCAGACCCATTCAGACTGAATGCACAATGTCATGCCAATTCAGATTCTGCAGGTTAAAGTTCATGACCTCTGACCTCCTTGAGCTCGGGACGTGCATCGTTGGGCTTTGCTCTGAATGGCTCTTATTGTCTGCCGGTTACGGACACAGGCTCATAAATCTTGCGTATGTTGGGCATACAGGAGGCATTGTGGCGTAGCGAAGGAGACATTGGCGAAGAATAAATCTGCCTTTTTCCTCTTATCCCTCCTTTAACATCTTTGCAAGCTGGGAACGAGCTTAGGTGATCATTGTCTCGATCAGACCGGCCCTCGGATCTGTGACAAGCTGTTATTAAAAGGCTTGCAGGAATGTATCCGCAGACAGAAGAGGCTGAACCCTACACAGAATGAGCGCTCAAAATGAGATTCTATGCACTCATCCAGGCGAGAAAGGACATTGGCATCTATTAAAGGGGGTTGTCAGATTTAAGCTGATTTGGAGTCGCTTGTGTGAACGTGGTTCGTGACTAGCTATTGATCATATTCAGTTCAATTCTGAACACACATGAACATTCTGAATTCACTGTTCTACAATAGGGGGTGCTGTTACGCATCTTCTGAAAGAGTACAGTATCTACATATCCAAAAACAAGCAACTATTTTATCTACGTTTTGATCATTTTATTGAATCAAATCTGATTAATGTTAATAAAATTTTACATGTACTGTATAGGTAAGAGACCATTCCAAATATTGATTTAATCAGCAAAATGAAACATGAACAATCATTCATTCCCACAGCTGACACAGGACCAGCCCTTCAGACTAGAACCATTAACATGTTTCCATCTCATGAAGAACCCCTCTGGGATGTTAATGAGCGGAAAACCTGACACTGAGGGATCGAGGACTTTAAAGAAGAGAGGAAGTGCTTGCTCAGCAACTGACTGTAATGATCTCACTTCCTCTCCCACCATTAGTCAACAAAACCATTCAGAGGGAAAAGACACAAAACAACAGTTACATACATTCATCACTGACACGCTCTCTGTGAATCTTTTGATCGATTACAAGAAAGCCTCACGTTCACCACACAACGGCGTAATCCAGTGTCCTGAGCAGATGAGACCCAATAAAGCGACAAGCAATAACCGCTCTGTTTCATCGTAATATGGTTCTTTTTTGGTCCTACAGTATAACAGCAGCGACTGCAACAGGCAACACTAAACTTTGTCATTTGTTTAGCATCTATTTACTCACACCTACGCTGAAAAATCTTTGGATCCTTCTCAGCTAACGGGAAACGTTCTCCAAATTTTGGCTAGCGTTTTAAAAACGTTATAAACAAGCGTTCTACGTTACCGTAGCATGTTAAAAGAGCATTTCGTCAACATTATATGTCAAAGGTATAGAAACACATTTTCAATGGAATCATTAAAACACTTAGAAATAACATTTTCATAACTCGGTGACAATCATATTGTTTTATCAATCAATATTATCTGACAAATACTTCGATTGTTACAAGGAAAACCATAAAAAAGCATATGTGCATGTTCATAGTGGTTTTCGTGTGTATTTAACGCTTCGGTTGCGCGGTAAATTACGACAATTTATCCACACGTGAGTAGCTGTGCATTTTCACGCTCAAAAATTAGCATTTGGACAGTATGACCAACTTACATTTCTAAAGACAGTTCGAGGTTTTGGACGCACGAAAAAAAGCAGACAATGACATCAATAATAGATGTTAGGATATAACATTTTTGGCACAACGTTGGCATCGGTTACATCAGGAGAAATATATTTTCAACATTGAAAGAATTGTGCGCGACAACACTACAAAACATGTATTATTATTGAGAAGGTTAATAAGGTAAATGTTGTCTTTTGAACACATAAAAAAACAGTAAAATACAATAAAATGATTGAAAATATTCAAAAACCACTAGCGCCGCTACTTTGCGAACCGGCTTTTTTTAGTTTGAGTACCATCTTCTTTCGCACCAGTAATGCTAGGTTTAGGGGTGCGGTTAAGGTTTGGGCTTCGTAGTTGCTTTTTTCTACGTTTTTCTACGATTTACATAGTGAAAGTTCATACGAATTACCCACCCACCTAAGACAGTTAGGAATTCCTGTGAGATCAGGCTGGTGTGTAAATGCATAGTCTTACGGTAATACAGTAAACTCGTTTACTGTAGCATTTCCAGTAGTTCACACAGCTTATTCCTGGCAAACGTCTGGATTGAGTTGCAGTCTGGGGCACTATTCGATGCTGTCGACAGACAGACTTCCTCTTCCTCTATTCACCCTTCACTTCATTCAAACACCCAGTGAGTGCAGCGAGTCCACTTCAGTTGTGCTGCATTTATAAACGAAGCCTGATTCTAGGTATTAGGTGGAGGTTTAATAGCGCTGGTTTGAAATCAGTCAAGCGAGACGTCCACGGACCACCACATGGATGTAATTATCTCATTTGATCCTCATTCATCTCTTCCTTGTTTCCTTTTCGTCCTGTTCCCTGGGTAGCAATAAAGTAGTACTTTGCATAGCGATGTCTCTTCGTCTGCTGGAAACTGTTATCTCAAATTAGTCTGGATTTTCTTCTCCGTTTTCTTCTTTAACATCCCACAGCTGGAATGAAACCACGTGGCCAACTTGTGATGGATTCCTACAGGTTTTCCTATTTGATGTGTTCTGTTCAATTTGAGAAAAGAAATGCCAATTGCAATTTTATGCAAGTTATTTAGACAGCAGATGCATATTTCACGCAAGCAATCTTTTAAGAACATGCAAAGGTGTCTATGGACCTTGTTCAGCATTTCTGTCCCGTTTCCATTGAAACAAAGGAGGTGTTGTCGATATGCACATCTTAACATCGCTAATGTAACATGATATCGGTGCAAATGTGGATGGACAGCTGGCACCGTCATGAGGTCACACGGTGGCTGGACAACCCATTAACCCGGTATTAAACCCTCCTTTAGAGAAGACCTCAACTGCCAAGAAAATGCATCAGCGAAGCTATCGCCTCACGCTCGCCAGGCTGCTTGGATATCGCTATCACACAATAGAAACCGGAAGGGTCACAGGAGGTCACAAACCAGGCCCGCAAAGCCGTCTGGCTTATTTCCTGACGACATTCTGGCACGGCAAAACACGTCTAACATCCCAAATAAACATCAGAGGCGGCCCCAGAGACTCTTTCTGAACGTTTCCATCTCCTCTCGCTTCTTTAAAGACGTGCCTTCTTTGTTGTTCTTGAGCTGTCTGCCTCAGAATTAGGTCAGCATACCATCATTGCTAAAAATGAACTGTGAGACAAAGGCACCGAGAGGTTTGGAATCCTTTAGCATGGCATTGGTGTGGAAGGTTGTTGAGTGGAAGGTTGTTGGATGTTTCATACCAAACCAAGCAAACAGTGATATCTAAGCAACACGAATTATTAGTAACTGTGTCGTAATACAGATCCTTCCTGGCTGATTCAGGAAGACCCTCCTGAAATTCCCCATCCGTCTCCATTCATCAATAAGATTAAAGTAACGTATGACAGTAATACGATTGCTAAGATGTTAATTTCTGTGATAGATGGAGAGTTTCAATGCCAGCTGTTTAGTCTTTATTACCTCGTCTTAATCCTTCAAGTTAAATTAATGAGTGCGGCAGAGCGGTTTACCTTTTCAATAAGTTATTTAGACATGCCAATTAATGCTGCAATCCATCATCTGGCTCTCCGTCGCCATCTCTGTTTAAAAGAAAAATCAGCATGCTACTTTACATTAGGGATATTGACAATAACTGTGATATGAAAAAAACATGTTTATTGATATTGTGTTAAAGGGATAGTTCACCCAAAAATAAAAATTCGGTGATCATCAATTACCCACCCTCAAGTTGTTCCAAACCAGGATAAATTACTTCGTTCTGTTGAACACAAAGAACGATATTTAGAAGAATGTTAGCAATTTCTGGGGTGGTCAAAAATGGTTGTCAATGGTGCCCCAGTACAGTTTGTTTTCCTAAATTCTTCAAAACATTTAATTTTGTGTTCAACAGAACAAACAAACTATATGGTAGTCAACGGTGCCCCAGAAATCTCAGTTGCTAACATTCTTCCAAATATCTTTCTTTGTGTTCAAGCAAACATTCAGATAAAAATACATTTTCAAAATTTATTTATTTGACTGTTGTTGCATTTTAATTCGATTTAATTCACATTTTAAATGCAGTTCGGAATCTTTCGGTTATGGCAATTTAGATCATATTCAGTAATATTGAATAAAAGTGTCTTTCAATGCAAACGTAGAAAAGTGTAAAAACCCGCTGAACATTAATTTACGTGTATGCATTTGGCAGATGCTTCTATCCAAAGTGACTTAGAGGCCGTTTACACGAGACCGTTTTCAACTAAAACAGAAAAAAACGTTGAGCGTTTTGGCTGTTCATTTACACGACAACAGCGTTTTGGGGCACTGAAACGCAACCTTTAAAAAATGGGTCTCAAAAAAACGTTTCCGTTTTTCACTTAAAACTTACTTACTTTAAAAGAAAGTTTCAGGTGGCATTGAGCATTTCAAGCTCATCGGGTAAAATGACACTTCTCAAAGTTTCTAAAAGATTCTGCAAGGCTATAGTTCTGTGTAAACACTTTAACCATCATTCAAACCCTGGGACCTCAGAAAGTGGTCTTCAGTATTATGTCACAGTTGTAAATGAAAGCAGTGCGGGTGGGACTTTTGAATGCTGTGCCCCTGAGTCAAACCACATACAGGTCATTTCTCCTGCGAAACATTCAGCTGTAAAAACATTTCAGTTTGGATACACATAAAGTGTGTATAAATGAATTACTCTGTAAAAAGTGTTTTCTGCGTTTCCATGATTTCACACCACATATATTTTCATTGAGAAAGATACATTATTAGGGAGCAAAGTAAAACAGGGTAAACAAGTCTGTCAATTCAGATTTGGTGCAAGTTGGTATCTGTACACATGCAGTACCTTCATATGTTCATTGTTCATTTGGGACGTATGTCCTGTGAACTGGTGCAGCCTTTTTCATGTCATCACTCTACTGTATATGCACACAGAGGCAGGCTGGGTAATGCCTGGTGGAGAGTGAACGTGTTTTGGCATTTCATGCCATCCACTGCGCAGAGAAAACACGCCCAGATGATCACTGTGCAAATGGGAAGACGTCAGTCAGCGAGAAAAGCTTTCACATGAACTGCTTCAGCATGCAGATTCATACTCAATAATCACAAGCACAGCAACGAGAGGAATGCAAATGACAATAATCAATATGTAAGACACATATATAACATTTATAATAATGCATAACAAGTCTATATACTGTATAACAGAGTGACCAGACGTTCCAATTTATCCAGAAGAGTGTCAACTTTAACATGTCAGAAGATGTTAACGGGTAAACCCAAATGTTTTTAATATCAACCCTGGGGTGTTATTTGAGATTATTACAAGACTTTTGAACTTTTGTGACTTAAAAGATTTTTTTTTTTGAAAATCAAGGTAAATGAAGTTACCATATATGGTTCCTTGCCGGTCTATGGTCATTTTCCCCAAAAAGTATATATATTTAAAATATAAGACACGTATATAAAATATGAATAAAACATATATAAACTTCATATAATATTTATTTAAGAACATTTTACTTTTATTTGGGAAAAAAAAAAGTTTTATTTAGGAACATTTTTTCTTTATTTAGGAACACGAACACACACTCAAAACAGTAACAATGAAGTGCAGATCTACTGAAAAAAAGAATATTGACATATAAATTGTAAATTTATAATAAGAAGTGAAAAATAGCACTAAGTACCGCTGGTGCCACTTATTTTAGAAGTAATAAGGCTCACAGTAAAAATAAACACAAATATACGCCACTTAGGTAGGCTATAATAAAAACGGTTATAAGTTTAAGTTTCCTGGATCACTGTATAATGTTATACAAACCTGTGGCAACATTCAATGCACTAATAAATACTATTGAACTACGTTATAATTCACTATTAGAAAAAGTATGGCTTACTAGACGCATCGGGCGTATGTCTAAAAATTGACATTTTGTCACTTACCTGAACAAATATCAAACAAATATAAAATATGATCACACCATTTTTCATGCAACAATTTCGCTCATTTCTAGAAACCCTACGCAAACGACATCTATCTCAACATTAAAATCCTTGTGAAAAGGAAGTTGCGATAGTTTTTACTTCAACTTCTTTTGACGCATTTCCAAGTGAATGAGAAAAATGGTGGGCGTGGCTTTCGTCTTTCTCTGCGATTTGATTGAATGTATAAAAACAGCCATTGCATTTTGAAATGGAACTCGCTGCAGACTGACAGTTGAAGGGGAGGAGTTAACGGATGCTCCGCCCAAGCCGTCTACTAACATATGTCATTTAAGATAGAGATAGTCACTACAGGACGGAAGTGCATTTTCAGATTTGAACAAGGCCAAAGATTATGAGGGCACACGATTTTTAAAAAGAGAATGACCCACATTGAAAAGCTATTTACGACAAACACTGCAGTATTTCATGAAAAAAAAAGAAATAAAAATTTTTATTTCACTGGGACTTTAAACACAACTATTCAACCATCTAATGTGTGAATTTCATTGACTTATTATTGTTCGTTTCAGTGCTATTTACGTATTTGTGGGAGTAGGTAGGAGAGCAGATCCGTGTTTCACAAATTCCGGAATTACGCTGAAGTTTGTAACACCTCCGGCAACTCCTGATTGGTCAGATGCCATGGTGTCGCTATTTGTGACGTAGACTGATCTCCGTTGATTGGCTGGGAGACTCTTACACAAGCTCACGGAGAGGCATGGAAACGCCGTTGTGATTGGGCGATTAAGTTAAAAATGTAAATATCTTTTGGTTAGATTAGATATCTACTACCGCCAAAACAATTTGCGAATAAAGCCGTGTTTCTATTTCATTTGTCCAAGGGAAAATATAACAGAACAGAAGTGAAAATTATAGCCACGGGTAAAATTTCATCAGTATTGAAGTATTACATGAAATGAGATTTTTGCGGTCTGAATTTTTTGTTAAGAAACCAGGTAGTACTGTAGAAGTAAACTGCAATTTGATGTTTCAAACAGAGATGGCGATAGAGAGGAAAAAGTAACAGATTGCAGCTTTCGTTTTTATTTCAGTTCCACCTAAGAAAAACAAGTATGGGGTTCAAACAACACGGGGACTAAATGATAACAAATTTGTATTTTCGTATCAACTTTTTCTGTCCAATGGGATCCAGAGGAACAACCTTCAAATCAGGGTCAAAGTTCAGAGTCGAACAAGTAGCTGCTGTATGATGTCCATGAATGTTTTCTGCGCCTTTGTTCCCGTCGGCTTATTTCGGTCTGTTCTTGAGATGATATGCACAGAGCATCTTTAGCATGCACCTGGTGACATAACACACGAAGATATAAGCTGCTCAGCAGCGATGTGATTGGTCCTGGACTTGTTAGAAGCAAAGCCAAAGCCCTCAGGGGTTGAACTCTGGAGAAACGAGACGGGCCGTAACACTGGTGCGTCAGCTCCAGGGACAAAAAAGCACATATTTCCTTTCGCATGTCCTCCCTCTCTTTGCTTTCTTCCACGTCTATGACATTTTATTCAGATTCACTCGCCTATAGCGTTGCCTTGATTTTTTCCCTCCCGTCGTCTGAGAAAGCCAGCAATAATTCAGGTTGCGTAACAGGATGGATGTGATATTTCTTGTGTGAACGACCCCTGGACCCTGACAAGGGTCCATGTCAAAACAACATTTTTATTTACAGACCACAGAGGATTTTTGATAGGGCCCATACTTCATTTATGCGTGTTTGGTGGATTTTAATCCTTTAATCCAAAATTGCTTTCTGCGTGTCTGATGTGTTGATGTCTGGAAACTCAGGTTTAATTTAGTGAGGGGTGAAGATAAAATCCTTTGTTTATCTTGACATTTTCTTGAAAGTTTACATGTCTGCAAGTGATATCCGTGCGCTGTTTTGAAAGCATCAAAATACAGTACTGTACATATTTTCGCCGAAGTAATTAGATTTTAGCATCAGCCACGATATAAGGACTCCAGGACTAACATAAACGCTTTTGTTAACAACATTCTCCGCAATCCACACCGAGCGGGCTAATTCTTCAATTGCTTTCTTCTTTCCTCCCATCTTCATCCGACACGCTTCGCTCCTGGGAAGATCTTTAAATTGTAAATCTGTCTCTGGCTCCATTCATCACACGGATGCGTACACCGGATGAGGGAAATCAACATTTACCTGCTCGCACGGGTTCACGTCAGTTCACGTGAGACGGGGGGTGATGGCGAATGTTTAAAGTGAGAGATAAATGAGGGCGAGTGCCGCTCACATCTGTACAGCAGACCCGCTGGAGTTACAGACACTTTTCAGTGGCAGGCGTATGGAGAAAATGCATCCAAGTGGAACAGAAAATTTGCATTTAAGTACTTGTAGTGAAGCTGGGCACCTCGGCTACATGTCTTTTTATTACAGTACAGTAGCGAGCATAGAGCACTAGACCGTTTAATCTCTTTTTTTTTTCCGCAGACAAATAAAAGCTGCAATCCATAGCATTTTGAACACTGTCGGGTAGAAATTCACAGAAAATGTGAAACAAAAGTACATAAATGAACCTGCAGTTCTACCTTTTAAACAGAGATGGCGATAGAGAGGCAACATCTACAGATTGCATTTTACAATGGCAAAACAACAGACAATGCATCGGACGCAATATCTGATCTTCCGCACGAAGGTTCAGATGCGCGTCATCCATTTTTATAAACAAAATCAGCATTAGAGCCCAAACCTCATCTTGACAGAAGATAAACTGAGATATCTGCTTTGTGTTTTTTAAAGGAAAGACTGCGCCTGTAATTATATCCTGGGAGGATTTCATCTAAAAGTTCCCCTTTGGCCTAACAGCAGCGATGATGAACAATATGAGCCAAAACAATGAGTCATTAGCAATGAATCTAAATGAAGTGCAGTGACAAAAGCCAAAGAACAACTTGCATATGGTCGCAGATGATTGCGGCAATAATTGCTGTTATTATTGGTTTGTGTCACAACAGGATAAACATCGCTGTGTGTGTGTGTGTGTGCGTGCGTGCGTGCGTGCGTGCGTGCGTGCGTGTGTGTGTGTGTGATGGACTGTCACTTCGCCACTGCATCGCATGCAAACTCACCTCACAATCAATGCTAATCACTTCAGCCTGCAGGAAAGTCTGTTTTTAATCAAAAGTGCACACGAACAGAAAAGACGAGAGAGCGAGAGACAGAAATAAGCGAAACGAGAAACTCTGACTTGAAACTATTTTTGACTCAAACTTTCTTCTGCCAGTTCTTTTCTGCCTGCCTTCGACAGATCTGTCATTTAGATTTGATGTATCTAATAGGGATAAAGTGTTACGTACACACCGCCAGCGACACCTAGCGACATGATTCCATTCATTTCAACGACATGAGCGACAGTGACCAGTGAACAGGAAGTGGGTGTGTCTAGCGATGCGACAAAGTTGAGAATTGCTCAACTTCATGCAAACGATGAGCGACTTTCAGAAGCGACTACCAATAGGTGTAAAGCAGCGGAGCTCACGTCATCCGTCTCTCGTCAGTTACTGCAGTGTTTGTTTATAAATGTTACTAGAGCAAACAAAGCTAGGAACGCCTTCTAACGACCTCGTAGCGAGAGACTAGCGACACCTAGCGACAGAGTCGCCGGCGGTGTGAACACACAGTTAACAGTGTCGTAAAGTGTTATGTTCACACCGCCAGCGACACTTAGCGACAAAGCGACATGATTCCATTCATTTCAACAACATGAGCGACAGTGACCGTTGGCAACAGGAAGTGGGCGTGTCTAGCGATGCGACAAAGTTGAGAATTGCTCAACTTCATGCAAACGATGAGCGACTTTCGGAAGCGACTACCAATAGGTGTAAAGCAGCCGGAGCTCACGTCATCCGTCTCTCGTCAGTTACTGCAGTGTTTGTTTATAAATGTTACTAGAGCAAACAAAGCTAGGAACGCCTTCTAACGACCTCGTAGCGAGAGACTAGCGACACCTAGCGACAGAGTCGCTGGCGGTGTGAATACACAGTTAACAGTGTCGTACTTCAGTCACACACTTCACATCCTACTGCATTTGTTCTATAACACCTTGCCCCGGTTTCACAGACAAGGCTTAAGGCTAGTCCCAGACTAAAAGGATTTTCTGGGCTGTCTTAACTGAAAATATCTTGCCCTGACATATCTTAAAATATGTCAGTGCCATTGTTTTGTCTCACATTTTGGCACATCGGTAATGTTGTTTCTAAGGTGTTTTAATAAAAGTGACTTAAATAGCCTAAATTAACTAAGGCATAGTCCTGACTTAGGCTAAGCCTTGTCTATGAAACCGGGCCCTTGTGTTATATAGGATTCTTAAAGAGAAATGCAGAAGTTTTCTAGGTAGCACTTTATTTTACAGTCCTGTTTATACACTGTGTGTATACACGCTGTTAAAGAAAGAGCAATCATTACAGTTGTTATAAACTTAATTTTTCCCCCTGCCATAGACTTCTACAGAAAATCTTTGCAAAGATTTTCTCAGAAATCACTTACTATGGCTTTTGTTTGCAGAGTTGTTCATAAATGTCAGAAAATAATCACAAACAATAATCAAATAATTTTAAAGTAAATAATACAGTAATTGTTAATAATGACTTAATTAGTTAATTAGTTCAATTATATAATTACAAAATAATAATACTAAAATTAATAATATTTCATTATAATAATAATACTTTTTATTTATGTTATCAAGTAAAAGATCCACTTGTTTGTACAAATCTACTTAAGAGACAATGTTTTAGAATTGTCCCCACAAATGAAAACAATACAAATTTATGTTTTCCAAAAACAAATGTGATTACACACAGTGGTGTTTTAGTGGCACAAGAAAAGTCGTTGAACATGAACAAATCAAAATCGGTTTAATAAATACGATACACTTTGGGAACAAAAAATAAAAATTTTGAGAAAAATCTAAATTACATTAGATAATTATTAAATTACCAGATAAAACCACACAAGATTATGTCAGAAAGCCCGTTTAGTCTAGTATTTTCATAAGCACAGACTTCAAAGTGTAAAATAAAATCTTAAATGAATGCAAAGTGTTGTGAAAATGGGAGTGCGGTGACGGTCAGATCTGCGTTCTGAGACAGCTCTTAAAGGGGCCACGCTCTTAAACGTGCTGCTGTGACTCCTGTCACTAATGTTAATCAAAGAACAAAATAAAAGAAGAAATCAATGTGATTTTGTAGCTTTAATGAGAATTCTTCTGCATTTAATTTATAATTTAGCATTAAAGACTGTAAAGTGTCCTTCAATTTCTGTATATTTCCTACATGAGTTCTCAATTATACTGTTGAATGGCTATAATTCATGTTAAAATAATCAATTTAATAGAGACATCAGTTACAATACTAATATCAAAATGTTAGCTTTCATAAAATGATGCTGTTAAAGAAATATGTTGTTTCTACATCAATTTGAAGATTAAATGTGAAATTATTAAAATGTAAAAGTATATTTTAAAATATAATTGTTATGTGCGATTAATCGTGATTAATCACAGAAAAAATGTGTGATTAATCCGATTAATTTTTTTAATCGATTGACAGCACTAATTATAACCAAACACAGAGCGGAAGTTAACTTCAGACCAGGCGCACAAGTCCGATCAAACCTATATTCTTAGTACAGTTACTTTGTATTTAGTTTGGTTCGGTGTTTGTTTGGTCTGTGTGATGTTTAATCTGCTCTTCTGCTTGTTTTGAGACAAAAACCACACGATAACAGAGAGCACGTGAAACCATACAACAGGTCTGTATATTTATATTCACAGTTTCAATGATTTTCACATCATTTGTTTGATTATGCCGAACATCTCGCGCCTCTCCTGTCGGACGCCCGCAGGTTGACACCTCTCATGGCGGGCGCCCTCGATGCACACCTTTTTAATGAACATATTTATGGAGGTGAATGCTCGATGTGGTTTCACGGCCTCCAGCTGATTCTGTTCGCGACACATTTTATATTCTACACTCATTTTTTCGTTATAACGAACTCTATTCTTGTAATGCTGCTGCTTTATTCTCAAGAGGGCCCTCTTTTCACATAATGCTTTGAATTTATTCACATCATTTGGACGATATATGATTTAATACATGTTTTGCTTTGGTAACTAAAAAGACATCATAAGGGCCTGATCAGACAGAACACGTCTTTTGTTGTGAGACGCGCCTCTTTTGAATTGTTTTCAGTTGGCAGGGAGCGTTTTGCGCGCTGCTTATGCGCGCCGGGCGCCTCGCGTTTCTGCCGCCTGCTGCGCCTCGCGTTTTAGGCGGAGCGCTCTGAGCGCCCGAAGTTGAAAAAAACTCAACTCTGAGCAGAAAAGCGCTTGACGTCATGTGCGCTTTTTTCCATTGTCCAATCGAATGAGTGGAGAGGCGGGGCTTCCCTTGTGGCAACGGAAGTTTACAGATGCTCGGAACGCCTGGAGACATGGAGGAGAAACTTGTTGTGGCTGTTTCGGGTTACCTACCAACATACAAAAAACGCTGCGCGGGAGGCGGAACTGAAGCACGAGCACACAATACATTAGGGTTGCACGGTGTACCGGTGCTGCGGTAGCATCGCGATGCTAAAGCTTCAAAATACCGGCGATGCCTCTCTATTTTTGAAACGGTAGTATCGTAGTTAATGTTGCATATGCGCATTATATTTATTTCAACACTTACATCTGCCTTTTTGCGGTGTTTATCTCCAAAATGAATGTGTGTTTTGAATGTCTCGGACGAGTTAATGATTCAAATTGGCGATTTGAACGAGTTGGTTAAATGATTCACTAACTCAGTGGAAAATTGACGCCACCTACTGGCCGTTTTAGTTCTGCATTTAAAGTAAGCCTAATATTTCCCTTTATAAAGACTGCTGTATCAATTAAATTTGTCCAACATTTGAATTAGTTCCTACGTGAAAAATGATCTAGTGTACTTTAGTATTTTCTACAGTAAACTACTAAAACTCATAGATACTAGTGTTTTTGAGTCTTATCAGAGTAAATATTTAAGTATACTACAGTATTTATAGTATTTACAAATGACTAAATGTAAATGTATTTGCTATAATTTATCCAATTACTACAGTTAATACAACAACATATTCTAGTGCAAAGTATAATACAGTTTACTATAGTAAATACAAATGTTTCATGTAAATCTGTGTTTTTTGTATAGATTTGAATTATATGGCACAGCATTGTGATACTACTTGGTATCGAGATACTTCAGCTGGTATAGTATCGTAAGACATGTTTATGGTACCGTGACAACCCTACAATACATCATCACTTTACTCCTGCATAACTGTTGATTCACTAGAAGTTTGTGTTGTTTACATAATGCACGTATGCGCCCATTGCCAACAAAAAAACAGACATATGACTAGGGTTGCATGCTTAATCGAAAAATCGATCTCGATTCATACATAAATGCTATCTAATTTCTAAATGATGGCGATCGACTTCTGCATATTTCCCTGCATTCAGATCACGATGCATTAACGTGTTTGGTCTGCATTTCAGTGTCATTCATTTTATTACTTGTCTACTAAAAAACATATCCTTTTCTTTAAAAGTTTTCCTTGGAATAAATCCCGAGCGAGGGTCTAAGGCTGAGATGAAGGGAACAATGCACCAACGCATCCCTCCCAGACTGCTGAAGTTCCTTTATGAACTAAACAACTTTGAAAACCCATAGAAAATTAGAGTTTTATGTCTAAACTCACACTTGGAGTAAGGTACACAGAATGCACATGCACACAGGCCACCTTGCATGTCATTGAACCACTTTGTGCCTGCTCTTCCTCCTGTGATTGTACATTTATTTTTTTTCATTTCATGAGTTTAATTTGATGAGTTCATGAGAAATGTGGGACAACAATATAAGAAGGCATTTTTTAGATCAGCCAGAAAGTGTTTAATACTGCCATAGACAGTTAACCCATTTTTGTTTTAAAAGAAAATGACTACATTGAAGAGTTCAATTGCGAGAGTGGTTTATGTAAACATTGCAGTTGTTATTGATGATTTTGATGATGCTTCTGTCCTGTCTTTGTTTGAGTTGGTGCTTGTAAAATACATGTTTGACATTTATTTTAAAAGTATTTGTTCATGTTGTTTTTGTATGACTTTTTGCTGTGTAATGCAGCAAACAATCACTTTTAGAGACCCTTGCGTATCTTTATATGAACTGTTAGTTCAATATTTGAGTGATGGAAGCATCAGTCTTTGTATGACAGGTTTGGGTTGATGCCTGTAATTTGTTCTTGTGCCTGGTTTTAAATCAAGTTTTCACTTTAGAAGCTTGCAACCACTAATAATTTAATTCTGTTTTTTGTTCTTTGTAGCAAAAAGAAATTGTCTAACTAAACAAGCAGTTTTGAAACTGTGCTTATAAAAGTGTTAAATGAATTGTATCTTCATTGTTGAATGTCATTTCATTGTTTTGTACTGTCATCATGTTTAAAGCAAACAAACGACATTAAAAGCACTTATGAATATGTTTACATGAGATAAAAATAAACGTTCAGTTTGCATGTATCGTGGTAAATTTATTTGATCATTCTGTTGTATACAGAATGGCCTGGTGATGGGTTACTGTCATTATTGCATTTTAGTGTTGGTTTTACCCTTAAAGACAATTTAAGTGTTCCTTAGTTGAAACTTACCTACATGTATAAGTACCAGGAAATACGGGCTAGTATAATGTCTCTCCAGTTTTTTACAACGGTACGGTCTTTAAAAACGGTACAAATATGATAGTGATTTCTGCCGAAGGATTGACGGAGTGTCTGTAAGGAGTACAGAGGATGTACTGTAAATGTACGGAAATATCCGCTTAAGGGTTGAAGGAAATGTCCGTATACATAACGGAAAATGTACTGGTAATTTTCTGCCAGTACATTATCCGTTTTTTAACGGAATTTTTTTTACAGTGCAGAATTCAGCTGCCTGCATGCTAAAGAACCAGGTTTGTCCATATAAGACTCCATTTGCTTTCACGCCGTTAGGTTTTTTACACCAGTGTGTCATTAAAAATATTTTAAAGCAGAGGTAACATGCTATTTCATGCATTCTGACTTCTTTACATTGTTAAACGTGCTGGCTTCTCAAGCTTAACAAGGTCAACTTTCAAAGGTCAAAGAACGAGTTGAACTTTTGATGTATTTCTGTGCTCGATTCGCATATAAAATTGCGTAAAATTGCATGTATTCAACATTAGGCCAGAATGTGTTCATTTTTAATAAAGCATGAGCCATTATGATCGTATCTTTTTCTCAATGGTGCTTTTGAACAACAAACAAATGCAGCATAGGCACAAAAACGCATAACAATACTTTGGCTGAACATAGGAAATCTTGTAGACCACTTCCTACAAAACGACTGTAATTTATCACATTTGTTTTTCAAATGTATTTAATGTTTTATTTATTTGTTTAACAAAAAAATATTGACGAAAAGTGTTGTGCGTGTAGAAGTAATGAATGCGGCTTTGTTTGAGTGAACTAAACGAAGAGCAAATTCAAACTTTAGCTTAAGTCTAGGGATGTAACGATTCACTCAGCTCACGATGCGATGCGAATCACGATTCTGATCTCACGATGCGATTTATTCACGATTTACTCACGATTTATTTTTACAAAATGAGTTGAAACAAATTAGAAATGAACAACTTCCCTTGCATTATTTCTTAAATGCTTCACGTTTCTTTGTATAATAAAATAATGTTTTATTTCAAATAACAAAACTAAACTGCAATTTTATAACAAATTAATAATAGAAAAAGTCTCTTTAATATAAACAAACTAATACTGTCTGAGCTTTACTTGGATTTTTTTGCATTTAAGAAATATCAGCATGTCCACGTTTAGATTTGCAGTGAAAAAGCGGCCCCTGCTGTTCAAAAAATGTATTGCGATTCAGTTCACACCTCAACCGATTTGAATCGTCACTCAGAATAACCGATTTTCAACCGGCTCACGGTGAATCGTTACATCCCTACTTAAGTCTCATTTTCATCTCAGATATTTCTCAGAGTCAGAAATCTCACAAATGTCTTTGTCATTAGAGTTTCAGAAGTTCAGTGCAGTTTCAGTCAACAATGTGTCAAACTGAGCTCAGATTTGTCAAGTCTACAATCGAAAGTCAATATTATTGAAGATCTCAATATGAACATTTCTCATCAAATTTTCCCGAATCCAGATTATTTTACCCCTACAATCTACATTCATTTACACCTCCATATTTCAACAATTGTCTCATTTGTTACTGCTTTTATTTCATGTTTTTAGGAGAGACCAAGTTGATCCTTCAGTGACGACTGAGAACTCCATCAAATCTCCTGAGCTATGAAAGAGCAACATCTGAGTAATACAATTTTGGGTATTATGGGTATTATTCTACATTAAATTTGAAGAAGAGGCAGGAGCTTTAGTTTTCGTTTAATCTATTCTTTCCTCTCTCTTTCATCACAGGTAGCATAGGCGTAATTTGCGGGTGGTTTGGGTGGTATATGTCTCCACCACTTTTTGCCGAAGTCGATTCTGTCCCCACCACTTTTTGAACATTACTGAAAAATGGCAGTAACGAGAAAGGTGTTACAGTAATGAGAAAGGTAATACATTATTAAGAACGACGACTGGTAGTTTATTTCCTATGTTTAACTTTAACTAACGTAGGCTTTAACCTACGCTGTTTGATAAGAACACGTTGTTTCTACAGTAGCCCTAAATGGACAAACTGCTCTACAGAGTGCAGTTCGTAAATATGTTATCTCATTCAGGAAAGAAGTGAAAATGTGACAACATCTTAGTTCTGTGTCTGCCGCCGTAGTGCTTCGAAAGCAGTGGCGATCAGTGCCTCCTCTTCAGGGGAAGCAGACTAAGCGAGTATCTAGCAAACGCGATCGTCTCTTTTATTAAAAACCCTTTCGACGCGACTGCAGCAGGCACATATTTTGACATGACGCGACACACATGACGGGCTAAATACATGTTTTGCCGAGCTTCGCATTACTGCTTCCCCGGAAGAGGAGTCACGGATCGCCACTGTTCGAAAGGGAGGGGGAGGGGGTAGTGAGCCGTTGGTTGAAATTCGCAACCTCACCACTAGATGCTGCTAAAATACACAATGGTTCTTTAAGCCTTGTCTGTGAAGCCAGTTGATTAAAATCAATTTGATTTTAAAGTAGTTGATAAAGTTTATTGTGTCTAAAAACAGTTTTTTTTAGATATTCGTTCTGGAAAATAAGAGAAAAATACAAGGTAAAAAATATTTTTAGTATTGTGTCGGGTTTCTTATTTGCCCTTTATTTTACTATTCTTAGGCCCGGTTTCACAGACAGGCTTAGCTTAAGCCAGGACAATGCCTTAGTTGAATTAAGATATTTATGTCGCTTTTATAAAAATGCCTAATGTTAGTCTGGGACTAGCCTTAAACCTTGTCTGTGAAACCGGGCCTTAGAGTATTCTATGTACATGGTTTTTACATTATTATTACCAATGATTTTACATTTTTACAAACCTTTTTTACACTAAGGCCCGGTTTCACAGACAAGGCTTAAGGCTAGTCCCAGACTAAAATGAATGTGTGACCTGTCTTAACTGAATATAACTTGAACAGAAATATCTTAAAATACATCAATGCCATTGTTTTGTCTCAAGATGCAGACCAGTAGTGTATACTTCTAAGGAATTTTTTAAAAGCGACATAAATATCTTAATTCAACTGAGACATAATCCTGGTTTAAGATAAACCGTGTCTTTGAAACCGGGCCTAAAAGTTTAATAAAACAGAGTTTAAAATGTTTGAAATGTGTCTCAGTCTGAAAAGTCTAAATGGTTTTCAAATGGTTTGGCTCATACTTCTTTACAAACTGTGATATTCACTATGATGTAAATAGCCAATGAGAAACTGAGTCAGCTGTTTGGACACATTATAATGTATGCATGAATGTGTAAAATGCGTAAGTTCAGCACCATTGTGTTATGCGAAATGTCTTTTCCAATGACAGCTCAGTGACTGCGTTGGTAAGTCTTCTGGCATGACTACACGTCACTATCTGAACAAGCGGATGGGATTTCATCACATGCAAGAAATGTGTTACAATCAGCTCTAAAAAATGTATTTGGTATCCAAATTGGACTTATATGTGCAGTCAGTGTGAACAAAGTTTTGTTCTTTCTCATCCCCATTTGCATACTTTGCATATACCTAAATCACATTCAAAGTCCCAGTGAAACAAAAAATAACAATGATTATTTTTCCATGAAATATTGCATCGCTTATTGTAAAAAGCGTATCAATGTGGGTCATTCTCTCTTTAAAATTCATGCGCCCTCATAATCTTCGGTTAAAAACTGAAAATGCACTTCCGCCCTGTAGTGACTGTCCATCTTAAATGACGTATGGTAGACAGCTTGGGCGGAGCATCTGTTAACTCCTCCCCTTTAAATGTTCCATTTCAAAATGCAACTGCTGTTTTTATACATCCAATCAAATCGCAGAGAAAGACAAAAGCCACGCCCACTATTTTTCTCCTTCTAAATTCCATTTCACTCGGAAATGCATCAAAATACGGAAGTAAAAATGATCGCAACTTCCGGTTCACAGGGACTTTAAGTTTCACAACTCTTGAAATTTGTGGAAAGACGCATTTTTAACCAACTGAGGAGACTGCTTTTCTCAATGAAATCCCACTGCTTTAGTTTTTTCCATTACAAATTAGACGTGTCATCTGATCAAAAGCTTCCACCCCACCATGATGTTCTCAAGGTCATGTTATCCTACACAGTAAGAGCTATAGGTTTCCATACATGACAGGTGCTGTTGAACCGTCTACGGCCCTGCTGGAGTCTGAGGCCATTTAGGTGATCGGCAACAAGTTCATCCCAACATCACGGCCCGCTTTGTTCGCTGGCAGCAGACTCATTTTAAACATTCCAAATTCAGCCGGCTGCTTTGTTTTTCCTGGCAGTCTTTACTCGTGCACTGTCCCTCGGTGAGAGAAAACACAATACTCTCATGAGAAGACAGACAGAACTACAGATAAAACAGCGAGCAGGTTAGTGTCTTTGATTTGTTTCCGTGCAATCGAATACTGCTGGAGATGTGCTGAGCTCATCAGAGCATCCTTGATGACATCCAGGCCGAAATCAAAACCAGGTGCCCTCTCTCCGGCGTTTAACATCAGGAGTTTGCGAAAAGCAGCGATCACAGTCACCGGGTTTTCTCCGGGTCTCTCCCTTCATCCTTCAACTTTCTTCCTTCTTTTTCCTCTTGAAGCCTGAAGTCTTGATGTTTGCTCACGGAAGTAAAAACGAGCAGCAAAAGTGTTTCTTGGCAAGAGCAGGCTTTAACATGGCATGTTACTGATGCGCTTAAATCAAAACCAAATGACATGAATATATATATAAAAGGAAGGAGAGGTGGATTAAGTGCAGGTTTCTGCCACGCAGATGAATGTGTCCTGTTTGGATTACGTCTAGTGCATTCAGAGGGAGAAGCAATTTAGGTGAAAAATTAGTTCAGACTAACGTCCCAAAACTTTCATAACGGTGCAATGGAATGTTTGTATAAGCGTGCGCTACGTGTATAATCACCAAACATGGTTGTGTGGCATATACAGATGAAGCAACTTTTCTAAGATTAAAATGAGATATTTACATTAATTGGGTTTTAATGTTTTACAGACTAAATTTGAATAAATTTAGTATCCCACATACCATGGCATGGGGTGTCTAACTGCCGTTATAAAATGGCAAAATTTTAATTAAAAAGTTATTTTATTTAAGCTTTAAAATGTTACGTAAACATAATGTAAACATATCTTTAGGTGGAAACATATTCTTGAAAGCTGTCTCCTCGCCCCAATTATCAATAGCAAGGCAGTACAGTGCGTCATAATATATATCCAGAGTTCCTCTGAGAGTTTACTTCACGTGCATTCTACTGTTTGAGTAAAGCTATTGTCAAACACACACTGCCTTCCCAACAACCTGTCAAAATAAAAGTCCCCTTAACCTGAACATTTAGATGATAAAATGCTGTAGTGTACTATAGTAGGCTGTTTGCTGCAGAAAATTATAGTACCCATATAGTAAATTGATCAACTGTAGTAAACACTGTAGTATACAATAGTAAGGTTAAAAACACTGTATTATCTAGGAATTTTACTGCAGTTTATACTACAATATACTATAGTAATTTATGTGGACAAATAAACCACTATTGTATAGTAAAAAAAATGAAAAACAAGGAACTTAAAAAAATGTAAACTAATTTAGGTAAACTAAAAATATATGGCCCTAATTTATCCATTTGTATGTAATTGTATGTTATCCATTCAAAGTTACAAGAACTTATAGTTGTGTTAAAGTGATGGAATTTTTCGGGGGGGGGTTTTCACAGATTTTTCACGTATTTTTGAAATACGGTTAAAAAACATCAAATTAGAAGAATCGTCTGACTTCTTTCAGGTCTGTTAGCATTTCCTGACCCAATCAATTCTTGAATCGTTGAATATCTTGTTTCACTGTAAATACACAGTATGTCAAAATCACAGAAGTTAAACCGGTTACGTATGCATTTCATGTTGACTTTGGGTATCGCAATGGTTAATAGGCCACTGAACCAAAACCCGATCCAAAACCCGACAAGTGTCAAAAGGAAAAATTGGCTAAAATAAATCTAAAATTTCACTGCTGGGACTTAAAAGTGCCCGTAGTTGCAGAAACAAATACTTTGGCAATTTCATGGGAAATGTCAGTTTGATGTGAGCCACATAAAGCATGTAAAGTTACCTCTAATTTTATGGTTTTAGTCCCTGACACGGTCCGTAGTTGGTCCCAATGAGTCGGTCACTATTGGATTAAATGTACAAATGTACAAATACTATATACACTTATGACCTCCTCTACAAGAGGGACAAGATGTTTGTCATCATCTATATTAATACACTTAATTTCACTGAAAATTACTGCCATATAATATTACTGTTGCTGAATCATGTTGTTCCTAACAACACTGACTGCAAAACCCTGATGATGCAAAGATTTGCTTGCGCTCCATTGTATGGGGACAAAAAAGTACCATCAGAATAACTGCCAGTGTAATGCTATTATATACCCAGCTGCAAAATTCAAGGGACAGTGCACATAACACTGTAATCCCATAAAACCACAGCCTATTTTCAACTCCAATATTTCATTCCTTTTAGTGTAGAGACATGTCATTAAAAGCTCATCAGAAGTTTTGCCCAACTTCTTGGTCGATAGATGCAACTCGAACAGACTTATTACTTGTGGTCCCTCTTGTTCCTGGTTTATTTCTCGGCAGACGGATGCCACTGTCTGATACGCACGTATAACATTCATCTCCCAGAACTTCAACAAGCGGTGAGACTACTGTCCATTTATCCTGCCCCTGTTTACATACAAACGCAACTTCTTATTGACTCATTTTATGCTCTTTGTGACCTGAATTGAACGCTGACCAGAGTGCAATTCTCATGGTTTTAATGCCACGGATAGATTCAGATAGGATGCATTTCCAGGGTCAGGAGTCTGACAGCAGTAATCTCATATTGAGCCCAGATCCGTAATTCACCAGAGAGTGGAATTTAAAAAAATTGAGGGAAATGCAAATGTATTTCCAGGGAGAAAATGGGAGACAGTGGGGCGCCGGATGCTTCGTAATTTCCCACTCGGCGAGTCTGATTCATCTCCTGTGAGTGTGGTCCACCCCGACGCAGCCGATGATGTTATTGCAGAGTGTGCAGATATCGATTTTAGATGTGATGCTTTCTACGCACTTATCAGACAGTGTTTTCACCCCTTTCGTGTAGAATATCATCATCCTCGAATCACTGCCATCTTGTCGTGGACATATCAATAAACGCTGCACGCTGGTAAATAAGAAATAATTGAATGGTACGAGACGAAACATTAGAAGAACAAACACGTAATGGGTAGGAGAGGGTCTGGACTTCGACCATCTGATGTCATTTAGGAGCCGATTGTGTCTGCGTTTCACATGTTTTCAATTCTTAAAGACTGATGTTGACTAGTTTTACAATTTAAGTCTCTGAAACCCTGCCAAAATACCTTGGACGTCTGATACGATGTTTTATCCTCACAGATATCGGATTCCTAACTAACCAATTGAAAAATCTACCGAATTAACCTCAATTCAACTCGTGCACTTTTGATTTGTTATTGCTTGATAGAAATCTACACGACTCCCACCAACCCCGTGTTAAAAAGTCAGATATGTAATGCGGCTGGTATTCAGCCGAGTCTAGACTGCATTAAGGAGGCTGTGCAGCCGAACGACAATTAAAGCTCTCTTGGCTTCAGTTCATTGAAACGCCGAGCGCTTTTATGTGATGCTGCTGATGAGCAGAGGTGTTCGTCATCTCGACAGGTTTGTGTATTTATGGAGAGCCGTATTCCTGAAGGAGAGGTGAACTGCAACATGCTCCAAGGGCTTCCACGACTCTCCTTTGTTTCGGCATATCTTTTGTTCCTGCTTTCGACAATACAGCGAGTATGGAAGAGTGAGAGAGAGAGAGAGAAAGGCATAGGGCGGGGAGAAGAAAGAGGAGATGCCGCTGGGAATCGACAGCTAGACACTCGTCATGTTATCCAGCTGTGCTGAATTACAAACATATGATGAGCATGTTAAAGTCAACATGAAATCAGATGCACGATGTATGCCAATGAAATAAAACCTTTTATCAAAATAGAACAACTTGCTCTGTATGTAAAAAAAACATTTTTTATGAAATTTGACTTTTTTCACAAACTTGTCACATACAGTTTTGAAATACAGTCAAAAACCATAAATTACAAGCAAAAAGACCGCAAAATTTACGATGGAAAAACATGTTCTTTTACAGGAAAAAAAGTACAGCTGCCGGGAAATTTCTCTACTTTTGAAATACAGTAAAAAAACGTAAAATTACAGAAAAAGACCTCAAAGTTACAAGAACTTATATTTGTGTTAAAGTCAACATAAAATCAGATGCATGATTCATTATGACTAAATAAAATGTCATATTTTATCAAAATGGAACAACTTGCTCTGTATGTAAAAAAAACATTTTTTATGAAATTTGACTTTTTTCACAAACTTGTCACATACAGTTTTGAAATACAGTCAAAAACCATAAATTACAAGCAAAAAGACCGCAAAATTTACGATGGAAAAACATGTTCTTTTACAGGAAAAAAGTACAGCTGCCGGGAAATTTCTCTACTTTTGAAATACGGTAAAAAAACGTAAAATTACAGAAAAAGACCTCAAAGTTACAAGAACTTATAGTTGTGTTAAAGTGATGGAATTTTTCGGGGGGGGGTTTCACAGATTTTTCACGTATTTTTGAAATACGGTTAAAAAACATCAAATTAGAAGAATCGTCTGACTTCTTTCAGGTCTGTTAGCATTTCCTGACCCAATCAATTCTTGAATCGTTGAATATCTTGTTTCACTGTAAATACACAGTATGTCAAAATCACAGAAGTTAAACCGGTTACGAATGCATTTCATGTTGACTTTGGGTATCGCAATGGTTAATAGGCCACTGAACCAAAACCCGATCCAAAACCCGACAAGTGTCAAAAGGAAAAATTGGCTTTGGTGATTAAATAAAACAGAGCACTCACCAGTTGGCCGGTAGTTTTATAAGGAACTGCCAAACAATACATGTTTTATATCAGATTTTAGGAATGATACTTTATCCTTCGCTGATGTGAATGACATATGATTCCATTCAAAGCCATGCAAACCGTTTAAAAAACATAAGGAAAACATCTGCCGCAATTTGCAACATTTTAACAACTTTCCCCTCATTGGAAACGTCTCCAGAGCTCAAAAATATCCTATATTATCCCTCACGTAAATCCTTCAACATTGAAATTAGTTGTACAAAGTCTATTCCCCAACAACACCACATTTTTATCTTTAGTAGACAGTTACACTTGTGTATAACCTTTTGACTCGTAACCTACCAATAAAGCTATATGAAACACATTTAGAATCTTAAACAGGTGCATGCTTTTCTGCCACGATTACATATAAATGTAGTTTGTAGTTTGTAGAGGCTCAAAGTGAAAATATTTAGTGCAGAAGAGCTGTAAAGTCCACAAGTACACATATATCATAACATGTAACTAACACGTACACAGCATTAGCGAGACGTTGGTGAGTCCTAAAAAGACGTTCACAAAACACTGAACCTTAAGACAGGCCTGTGTCTGTCGACTAGAAAGCTTGATGGAACTGATTTTGCGGGGGTCCCAGAAGGGACAGAATAAAGTTTTATGAGGGTCCAAATTGTTTCCCATAAGATGCATCGTAAATGATTTAGAGATAAATCAATCCCAAGTGCATTTACAGTCTAATCTGAGCTATGAATTGAACATTTGAAAGGAAGAACAAAACATTTGATGTACAATTACTATCCTAAATACACTCCTCTTTACACAACATGCACCTCTCTTTGGCACACCGCATGCGGCTCATTGCAACCCATCCTGCAGTATCTTTATGAATCTGCAGTCGACCTCATTACAGCACAGACTTGGCGAGGTGAGAAGAACCATCATCAATAATGCTCTTTGATCTGGGCCAAAGCGCGGCCGCACGGCCCTCATACAGACAGCTAGAACCAGGCCTGTAAAATCCCGAGCCGACTCTGTTAACGCAGCGTTATTATGAAGCAATTACAGGAATCGCTTTCACCATCTCCAGTATTCCGGCATGAATCAGAGTCTGCTGTTGAAACGAAGAAGGCCGACTGTTGTTCTGAATTACAGGCGAGCTGTCTATTTCAGGATGGTGGTTTGGTTTCCCTACAGCATAATGAACAGCAATCATTCATAACACGCCGGCGGATGCTTATGCAATGCTTTTCGTGAATCAGACCTGATGCAGGTGGGCCGAGACCGAAATGATGTGTGGGAACATCGAGACACTTTTTTTTCCTTTCGTTTTGTAGGCAACAATACATTGAATGTCAAGAAATGTATTAAAGAATTATTTGCATATTTCTTGAAATATTAATGCCTGCTTGTTGCCGTGCAACAGCCACTTAGCTCTGAATTGATTTCAACGTCTCTTTGAATGAACATGTAAGTGGGTGTTGTAAGGAGGGTGGAGATTTCAAGACGGAGGAAATACAGGATTAGGAACAAGAGACCCAACAAAGGACCAGAGAAAATGCACAATTTTGTACTTTTAGACTGCCCCCAAGTGGCCGGACATTGCACTACATTTTTACAATGAATAAACATGTAAAGACAATTATTAGGGAAATTTGAAGACAAAAAGCCTTGCTAAGAAAGTAAGTTTTTACTTTGTTTCCCAATCATACATTTCTTTAAAGGAATATGAAAGACATCAAAAAACGATTTGATAAAACAATTAGAAATCAACCCCACTAATGGCACTTTAATCTCACCGTCAAAAGAGAATTTTCATTTTTTTTTATTTGATGGTTAAAAGACGGCAATTTCTTCCGATTCACAAAACGTCTTTGTGTCACTCGCAGATTAGCACACTTTTAAGCACACTTGAAACAATATACACACACAAGCCATTATAAGGTTACATAGCAACAACGTAAAAGGCCAAAACAAAACCTCCTCGGTTTTAAATCTCAGCAAGGCAGCGTCACTAAAAGAGAAATTCATCGTTTTTAAGAATGTGTCGGACGTTTAGAGGTCTAACCCGAGGTCTTGGTCATTATAGGGGAGAATAACATGTGTGTCATTATTCAAGTGTGGAGCACATAGGCTCTTTGTGTGTGGAAGTGGTTGAAGAGAAGCCCAGCGGTGGGTAAAAACCTGGGACTTTTTGACACAGAGACCACTTGTTTTGGGGGTCTGAGGGTCTGAGTCTGGGTTTTGTGGATGGGTGGGGCAGTTTTTCAGGGGCAGGGGAGGTTCCCAGAGGCTTTCAAATCACAGAGACACGATCCAGAGGCTCCGTCTGTTATTACTATACCAAGGGAGTATGGTGGTGAGAAACGTCTTGCAGATGTTGTGGCTTAGTCACTGTTACACTGACATAATAGATCTGCACAATTAATCCTTAAAATGTGGCGATCTTAATTTAAATCAACATCGATTTAGCAAAGTCTATTAAAGTTCTCGTGCTGTGCCTTTTAATAGCTCGACTATAACAGTATATAAGTCCTAGTATGCTATTCACACGTCGTACAAAACTCCGCTGCTTCCGTTAATGTGAGTAAAGGCAAATGTATTGTCCAATAATGGTCATGCCGTATTGCATTCAACGCAACTTTACAGAATTTTGGTATGTAATGTCCAAAAACGGTCATTTTGCAAAATGTTACTGTTTTTTTCACGATTTTTACACGTATTTCCCTGTCAAAAACTATCAAATTACATAGAAAGACTGAAAATGTAAAAGAAAAACAGGAGGAAAAAAACATGCTAACTTTATGGTATATTTCTGCCGCCCCAGCTGCTGGAAAATTTCATTTTTTTACAGGATTTTTTACAGTCTCCTTTTGAAATAGGGTAAAAAAGTCAAATTACAGGGAAAAAGACTGCAAATATAAAAGAAAGAAAAATAGGGAAAACTTTCAATGAAAATTTTATAATAATAATTTGTTACATTTATATAGCGCTTTTCTTTTTATGTAATATTATTTTAATATTTGTATTATATATTATTTTTATATTTAAATTTTTTTACAGTATCACACTTCTCCTCAATAAATGTAATGTTTTGAGGAACTATTAATATATTAATAGCAAAAACAAATCACCACATTAGATTATAGTTTAACATTTAAAATACTATATTTAACTTTATTTCTATTAACTTTTTTATTTCAACTATAACTGTTTTACAAGGTAGTTAGTATGAATTTGTGCAATGTGAAATAAATATAATATTCTCAAAAGTATGAATGATGAGATTACAAAATGAGAAAATAAAAACTTTTGCTTAAATCTCATTTGTGTCTCAGTTATTTCTCGTGAGAAAAGGAGTCAGAGATCTCACAAATGTCATCAGAGTTTCAGAAGAGATCTCAACAATGTCTCAAACTGCGCTCAGATTTGTTAAGTGAGTCTGCAATCCTTTTTCATCAAATTTACCCAAATCCAGATTATTTAACCTACAGTTCACAATCTACATCCATGCCAATTGAATCTATGCATCAATAACACCACATGCTGTGTTTCCAAACATCTTATTTTTCACTTTCGACTGTTTTAGGTCGGGCCACTCAGGTTAAACATCACAGCGGCCAGGTTTTTGATTTATATTAGGTTCAGTGTATAATTCCAGATTAGTGGCAAATCCCCTTGTTTTCTCAGATGTGATGCAAAAGAGCCTCGCCAGCCAGGAATATACGCCTCCATTTCAGAGAGCTCAAGGCACCCAAGAATGGTGAACTTTCTAGGTGAACATCTGTATGAATTTGATCAAATTCATCCTACTGGTTTGGTGACCGATGCGATTAACACACGTAATTTAAAAAAGACAATGTATTTATAAGGTCCCTTTAAAAGGATGAACCTTCTGCTGATGTAGATACAGAACAGGCTTGCTATGTAAACAATGAGGGCTTGGGATCCTCATAGACGGACACTTATCAAGCTAATGTGCATGTGTCGGCATGTGTGCTCTGAAAGACATTATGTTTGTGTAGACATGCGAGTAACTTTTGATCTTGTGTCTTAATGAGAGAACTATGCAGATGGTTTAGGAAAAATCTGAACTATATATTTGCTACAAAGTAGAGATTTTCACGTGCGGTCCGATTTGTCCACTACATTTCCATCACATTTTAACAAAAATTCGGAATATTTAAGCACATATTTTAGCCTTGGCCAATTCAAGGTTAATCGACTCTGACTTACGAGGTTAATGAAAGGCAAATATTTTGCCTGACTGCTTTCAGTATATTAGCTATGTGTTAAAACAACGATGGCTGTGCAACAGTATCAGCAAATAATTTCTCTGCTGGCACCAGGACACTCAAAAAATGGTGTTTGTGCAAACTGCTTAGATGAACCTGCAAATCCACCGTACAAATGCACATATACTGTAGCTTTTTTTTGAGCTTCTGTACAGCACTATTTTTAATTGTTTGTGTTTTTGGCAAGAATGATCTCACCTAAGAAAGCATATGTCGCATTTAAAGGCCTATTTTTCCTAAGTAATTAAACAAAGCTACTGAAGCAAGGCAATAAAGCTGGATACAGCAACTGAAGTAAAACAAAAACACTGTCCAATTTAAGGCCTTCTTACCATCCTAAAGTAAGAAACTAATTAAACACATGAATCTAGTCCTTTATTTATGTACAATGTGTCCTAGACTACTATTCAAAACATTTTCAAGATCTTAAAAAACAGTATGATCTGAAAGCTTATATCTGAATCTTTGAAACTAAAGTGAAGAATATTTGTGCTAACAAATTACAAAACTAAAATAAACATGGATCATACAAAATATATGGATGACTTGGACAAAGCTGTGAAGAAAAATCTGCCAATATGAGTCCAGAATAACTTCCTAAATATTGTTTAAAAATCATCTCAATTTATAGACGAAGAGTGACGCACTGAAGATAACATAATAATATCAATGTTAATAACACATCAATGTTAAATTCACATAATTCTCATAGATCCATTAGATTTATTCCATAGTTGTGAAATGTTTACTATTATTTAAACATTTGGATAAAAAAAAGAGGAACTGACCCCAAACTCACGAAATCTTTCTGGAGAATTTGTTCTGTCCACTAGGTGTCAGCACTGGACTGTGCATCATTAAGCTTCTCAATCTGTACCTGTCTCTGGATGGCCAAATGAGCTTTTTTTTAACTCTGCACCCACAGTAAAATGATCTATTGATATGTGTGTGCATCTTCAAGATGACAAAAAGCAAAAGGAATGATCAAGCACATTTTACATCAACTTTTTCATCAAGAGGAAAGGAATACCACCAAAGCAAATGAAAATCTTTGCTGTACCGTCAAGTCTCTGCACTCTCATTGTTCAACTATACTGAACTTTCAACTTCTATCAAGAAATCTACTTAAAACGACCAGAATTTAACTACAACATATGAGACTATGGAAAGTACAACTATATGCAATTGGTCCTACTCGCCCCGCTCCAAGCGGGCTTCGAACCTACGTCGGTCCGTCCTGGTAGACGGGCGCTCAGACTAAACAGCGCAGCCTCGCGGGCGGGTCTGTCCCTAGAGCGCCTCTAGAGGTCGGAGAGAGTGAGGTTTTACTCGCACAGCGCTCTCTCTCTCTCTCTCTCTCTCTCTCTCTCTCTCTCTCACCTCAGTTACATGTGGAAATTGACCTGAATGTTTAAACAATAATTGTTCTCCCAAAACCTTTAGAAACACAGATGATGCCAGGTAAAACGTCTCATCTGCGGTTTTCCATACAACAAAGCTGGATGTTTTATAAGTGTCAAGCAATATTTTAGGACCAGTTATTTAATGAACTGTACGAAATTACTTCAGAAAAGACTGACTAAAGTTAAAAAAACCGGTGGCATGGGCGCAGAACCGTGAGCGACCAGTAGGGATACAGTCCTAGGGCGGTAGCGCCGGCCCAGCCAAGAAAGCAGCGTCATCGAGATCTATTTATACTGCCAACCCTCAACTGTACTTGGATCGACGGTAAGTTACAACGTTTCCATTAACGTTCAACGTTGTGAATTATGAGTTAGAAATTCAACACACTATTGCTCAAAACTGAACTCGAAACACAATTATATTCACAGAAGACTAATATAAACATCGCCAAAACAGCAGTTAATCATTACACACATAGCTCATTAATTATTCAAACAACAGCCAATGGCAAGTCTCCAGCGGCAGACAAAGCAATATTTGTATCATTAATATATTGTTTGTAGTATATACATCATGTTGTTCGTTTAATAATCATCAGTTTACATCGTTGGAGGCACTCACTGATGCATACAGATAATGAATAAACTATTTGTGTGAGCTCCAGCGTTTAAATACATACTTGGCTGTGGTCCCTCCAGGATTGTGTCCCGTTTCATAAGCTTCAGAGATTTAACTTTGTTCCGATTTGTACACACATGGATTCACAATATTACAGGTAACGTTAAGGGTTTTAACACTAAACCTGATACTACAGTTTCGAGCCACAGCACGTGAGCTCCAGAAGGGTCTCGCGGTGAAAGCGCTAGCATTAGCTAATGCTAAAGATTAGACGTGACACAATGGAAAGATTCGTTTGGTTTTATTTGTACAGACTCTAGTGTCAAATACTAATAAAAAAACGTTATCATGTAAACATATAACCTTACATATTTCTGTGCTGTACATATTCGTTTCTCTACATAACATGCTTTAACTTGTGCAATCGTCCATATCTGTAGGCTATATTATTAATGTGGGTCACGTTAGGCCTGCTACGCAAAAGAGAGCTGAACTTTCGTTGTACAGCTGTGAAATAAAAGGTATTTTATTATGTTTAAAACGTCTATTGCTTCCATTACACATACCATTATAAGCCATCAGCTGTTTATCATTGAAACCAATAAAATCCCTTTATGTGGTATATTTGGATTAAATGGTGTTCTTTTGGTTATCGTCTACCGGGTTCTATGCAGGTAGTTAAAAATTGAATTTCATATTTTAATTGTCATCATTTACTTTTTCTAAGTAAATAAAATGCAGTATTTAATTGCAGAAAATGCAATATTATATCAATGTTTGGATCACTATACCCACTATATATGTTTGGGTGTATAAAGTATTAATGTATTGCAGTATTTTATAAATCCACGTTTCCTCCGCCGTGTCCAGGTACCATGGGAATAGAACTGCAGCCGGCCGTGGTGGAGAGGAAACGGGTCACTGTACACGCTTCATCCTGACCGCTCTGTCCTTTGTCATTTCAACCAGGTGGACATCTCTAACGGTTTGGACTGGTCACTGGATCAGCGCATCTTTTACTACATCCACAGTCTGGCGTACATGGTGGAGGCCTCTACATCATCCAGACTGGAGGCCTGTGTGAGTTTGTTTTTGTATTGAATGATGTAAATACTGAGTCTGTGTTGTGAAATCTGTGTGTTTACACTGTGTGTGTGTGTGTGCGTGTAATTAATCTAATCACAGAGTTGTAGAGCCAGATCAAGTTAGATTACTGTACAAATTACTTTCTCCAAAAAGTCGAACTGATCCGAAGGCGAACGATCCTTGACGAGAGGAATGAATGAATCCTCAGGGGGAGTGTCAGAGGTCAGGAAAGTACAGTAGAAAGTTCACGACCTACGAGAAACATCACTGCCACAGACCCCTCCGGTTTTTTTTTTTACAAACAAAGAGTATGTTCATTGAATAAAAGTGTAAAATGTCTTCAACTTGCTCTTTTAAGGGAGTTGCTCAGGTAACCATTATTGTTTAGTTACAAATGCATGTATCGTGTACATTTGTGTTACAGATTGAAAAATGTCCAATGCAGTCTCGTGGCCAGTTGACCTTGCTTGGAGCGGTCCAGAAGTGCGCATGTGATTTGCACACTCAGAAGGTAACATTAATGTGAATGCGTTGGGAAATAATAACACAGATGAAAAACAGTGACAGTATATATTTTCTCATTTGTCAAAAATGTAATTATATTTTCCATCTAAGCGATATAAAACATTTTGTCGTCTCATTGTAATTGTTTTGTACTCTCAGTTTACCAAACCAAGGTTTAGCGGGTCTCACATTGCTGCAGCGAAGCCAAATTGGAGTGTGGCTAGAAGACTAGGGCTGTGCGATTTGGGGAAAATATCTAATTGCGATATTTTTGACAGACATTGCGATTGCGATTTGATTTGCGATTTTAACTTTTCTAATTCAAGCTTCAATTCAATATTGTTGTGTGGAGCACAGTATGGGTATAGTTACCCTGAAAGAAAACAACAAAAATAAAAACATTTAATTGTTTCCATTAAAACCATTACAAAATTAATTTTTGTAGTGTGCTTTGGGCATTATTCAAATAGGGCTTACTGTTGTTCAATTGGTTCCCAACTTCCAGATTACATCACACCAATACAATCCAAATACCAGTGTACACTATTATAGTTTCCATTAAAACAAATACAACTCCCATTGTAACCCTTAAATCCATAACATTTTCTATTGTGTTAGTGAATTATTAAAATAGTTCATAGTTTACATAGGCTGATTTATTATTGTTTAAGTATGTGGGATTTTTTAAAACAAGTAAAAAATGTGCTGAATGTTTAATTTCATCCAAGTGAAATTAGCAAAACAGTTAGATAGAATTTACATTTGTTTGAAACGCGGAGCTAGGCGTGAGTTTACACAGGGTGCGCGCGTGCGTCAAGCCTCGTCCATATTGCCAGATGCCCGAGCCGGACTCAAGTACTATAAACGTCATAGTATGGCGTTATTATAATGACAAATGTCGCGAGCGCATTATTACAAGGCGAGAGCGCATTCTTGTCATACGAGCGCGCGAATCTCTCCGCTCGCACGCCGATTTCCTTTGCTCGTGCACAAAACTGGACGCGCGCTTTCAATTATACGCTGCTCTCTTATGAATTTTCTCTCCTCTCGCTCAGTGAGCGTGTGCGCACTCAAAATGCGTGCCTTGCGTCCACGAATCCTTTGGTACTCTTGCTCTCGAGAGGTCCTCCTGCGTGTTCCAGGCATTATAGGCTGTCAAAAGTAGTCAACCAATCAGGGATAGGCTTCCACGGCGGGCCAATGAAAACGCGACCTCTTACATGGCATCTTATTGGTTGAAAGTGACTCGACGTTTTCAACGAAGCAAGATGGATCCACCACGTTCTCAGGTAACAATATTAATATATTTGATGCAACATTATTAGTCAAATGTGTATTAGAAATGAACGGGGCATTAGGATGCTTTGTAGGCTACATATAAACGTCAGTTTAACTACCATGTTATTCAGACAAAACAGGCCAACACCCTCAAGTTCATGTGGTCCTCATGCATGTCCTACACTAAACATAGTATTGTCAAAATAGTACTAAATTGATTACCGAACAATTTAGATTGGTGTCTTAAGTTAGCTTTATTCTAAAATAATATTTACTACAAGTAACGGTACATATCAAAACAATAATAGCACTGGAGCATTTGGAAAATCATATAATATTCTATACCTATTTGGTTATGCATTTAATGCGTTTGCAGACAGACACTGTAAGTGTTCTGCATTCAGTGTTCCAGAAGTTCAGGGCATAAAACTGAACTTCTATGCAATATACCAAACGCTCCCTTACCGTTCATTTATAATATACATTTGATTAATAATGTTGCATCAAATATATTAAAAATTGTTACCTGAGAACGTGGTGGATCCAGAGGCGTATTAAGACCTCATGGTGCCCCCCATCCACCCACCTACCCACACGCAAGAATCCACTCATTAAAAGGTTTATATATTAAAAGATTTTATAAGAATGAAACTCAGCAATTTACAATGTACTATTTTACAAGAATTACACATTAACATGACACTTTTGTAGAAAAGAACACGAAAAACAACTCTTTTCATCAAGCATTTTTAACAATTAGGCCTACTGTAGTTAAGAGGTCGCGTTTTCATTGGCCCGACGTGGAAGCCTATCCCTGATTGGTTGACTACTTTTGACAGCCTATGCCTGGAACACACAGGAGGACCGCTATACTGCATATCTGCAGTTGCAGTGTACAGGGATTGCAGAGTGCCTGCAGCCTTATTGAAACTTGTCGCAAAATATTTCCATCCATTTTTTTACAGGAGCTGAGTGCCGAAGCGGGGCGGAGTTTGGGGTGGCGGTGTTCTCCCACGAGTGTGTGTGTGTGTGTGTGTGTGGGTGTGTGTGCGCGTGAGCGTGTGTGCACCGGTGTAACCAGTGTGAGGTGCGGTGTGGCCTGTTGTGCCCCTGGCCCCTGCGGTCGTGCCTCGGCTCCTGTTCCCTTGTGGTTAGTTGAGAAGTGTCTGTTGGCCCAGATTGCTTACTGCTGTATTTTCTTTTATTATTATTATTTTTTTCCTTTTGTGTCAGTTGGTTTAATATTGTGTTAGACCTTTTTTAAAAT